>NC_048585.1:21131107-21431107 GCF_013265735.2 Oncorhynchus mykiss | reverse complement strand
TGTATAGTAATAAATCAAGTGACATCAGCCCTGGGGGAAATAAAGCCCAATATGGGTCTGTGTGTGTCTGTCACTGTCTCACCACTATCCCAGAAACAATGCCAGCCCCCTGCCAAGGGTGGGCAGACACCAGCCTAGCAGCATGAGGTCAAACCACAGAGATAAATTGAGGACTCATCTTTTTCTCTGTGCCATTAAAGAATCTGTAACAGCATGGGCAGCACCATTGAGGCTTTCTTCTTTTTCATTGGCTGATTGCGCCCAACTCATAGGAATCCACACCCAGTTGACTACTTTAAAATGGTGGAAGCCCTCAATGGCAAAGTCCATGCTAAAATGGGTTATATATCATGATGAGTTCTCCATCTCTATGGGTCAAACATCCTGTCCTGAATCAGGAGAGCTGTCAACTCTCCCACCACCATCAGCTCTTATCCCTCTACATCCTCTGTTGTGGAGCTGCCCGCCTTCCTGTGTGACTGGGGTTATTCATTAGTCTATGTACTGTGAGGGCTTCATTGTGTCTCAATGATCAGCCGAGACACACAAAGGGTTGTAGGCGGGCTCAACCATTACGTTAAGCACTTAATAACCCCCCTGCATAGGGCTCCAACCCGCCTACATTAGAGAACTGGCAGATAGCTAATGGATAATGGGAGAGAGGATGGGAGATGGGGAGGGGTGAGGGCAGTTAAACACACCTGCCTGGGTTCATTTAGACCCAAAGGGCACCTGACTCCTGCCTTTCCAAAGACTAGGATCCAAGTGGGCATAAAATCAGACCATTTGAACCCTCACTGAGAAAAGGAAAGGATACCCATCATATCAATGGAGTAGAATGCACTGATGAAGGGCCTTCGTACACAACAACCTCTCTCCACCATTAACCCACATCACTAAGCTTCTACAGACAGCTTAGGGTAGAAGTACTTCTCTGTAGGCAGCTGGAAAACAAAAGAGGATTGCTGCTTTGTTGTTTATGGGACATTGCAGTCCCCCGGGGAAGGAGTGGAACAACTTCATTGTTTATGGTGCAGGTTGCATTGCCTTGAGCGGAGTCGTTTCTTCTAAGGCGGTGGGGGACTGGGTTTGTGTCTTCTCACACATGCTCTCAACATAGGCCTACGTCTTTTAGTGAGCCTCATACACCTAGGCCATACACCTAGGCCTTCATAGTACACCCCCAGTCTCTGCCTCTCCCACTAGATCTGTCAACTAGAGGTCGACCGATTAATCGGAATGGCCGATTAATTAGGGCCGATATCAAGTTTTCATAACAATGGAAATCGGTTTGGCCGTTTTTTTTATACACCTTTATTTAATCTTTATTTAAGTTAAGAACACATTCTTATTTTCAATGACGGCCTAGGAACGGTGGGTTAACTGCCTTGTTCAGGGGCAGAACGACAGATTTTTACCTTGTCAGCTCGGGGATTCAATCTTGCAACCTTACAGTTAACTAGTCCAACGCTCTAACCACCTGATTACATTGCACTCCACGAGGAGCCTGCCTGTTACGCGAATGCAGTAAGCCAAGGTAAGTTGCTAGCTAGCATTAAAACTTATCTTATAAAAAACAATCAATCATAATCACTAGTTATAACTACATATGGTTGATGATATTACTAGTTTATCTAGCGTGTCCTGCGTTACATATAATCGATGCAGTGCGCGTTTGCGAAAAAGGACTGTCGTTGCTCCAATGTGTACCGAACCATAAACATCAATGCCTTCCTTAAAATCAATACACAGAAGTATATATTTTTAAACCTGCATATTTAGCTAAAAGAAATCCAGGTTAGCAGGCAATATTAACCAGGTGAAATTGTGTCACTTCTCTTGCGTTCATTGCACGCGGAGTCAGTGTATATGCAACAGTTTGGGCCGCCTAATTTGCCAGAGTTTTACGTAATTATGACATAACATTGAAGATTGTGCAATGTAACAGGAATATTTAGACTTATGGATGCCACCCGTTAGATAAATTACGGAATGGTTCCGTATTTCACTGAAAGAATAAACGTCTTGTTTTCAAGATGATAGTTTCTGGATTCGACCATATTAATGACCTTAGGCTCGTATTTCTGTGTGTTGATTATGTTATAACTAAGTCTATGATTTGTTAACTCAACTCCCGAGATTAGGCTGGTGTAACCGATGTGAAATGGCTAGCTAGTTAGCGAGGTGCGCGTTAATAGCGTTTCAAACGTCACTCGCTCTGAGACTTGGAGTGGTTGTTCCCCTTGCTCTGCATGGGTAACGCTGCTTCGAGGGTGGCTGTTGTCGATGTGTTCCTGGTTTGAGCCCAGGGAGGAGCGAGGAGAGGGACGGAAGCTATGTTACACTGGCAATACTAAAGTGCCTATAAGAACATCCAATAGTCAAAGGTTAATGAAATACAAATGGTATAGAGAGAAATAGTCCTATAATTCCTATAATAACTACAACCTAAAACTTCTTACCTGGGAATATCCTTCTGAGCAAGTAACTGAAATGTTAGCTTTCTTACATGGCACATATTGCACTTTTACTTTCTTCTCCAACACTTTGTTTTTGCATTATTTAAACCAAATTGGACATGTTTCATTATTTATTTGAGGCTAAATTGATTTTATTGATGTATTATTTAAGTTAAAATAAGTGTTAATTCAGTATTGTTGTAATAGTCATTATTACAAATACATTTTTTAAATATGTGTGTGTGTGTGTGTGTGTGTGTGTGTATATATATTATTATTATTTTAATTCGGCCGAATAATCGGTATCAGCTTTTTTTTGGTCCTCCAATAATCGGTATCGGTGTTGAAAAAATCATAATCGGTCAACCTCTACTGTCAACGCATGATTACCCTGCCTGACAAACTGGATTGGTCCTTAGTGCAGCAGAGCTGACTCTTCTAATATTCAAGCATGATATGTAGGCAAAGTAGATGTCAATCAGGCAGTGATGCAACTTTCCATGCTACTTTTCAGAGGGTTTCTGTCAGAGTGATAAAAGGAATGCAATCAGCTAAGTGTGGTTATCCTTAGTAAAATCCTACTTTCAACTCCTCATTGTATTTCCAAGAGATCAAAACATTGGTCCATTCTCCCCATCAGCTGCAGAATAAGTCTGAAGCCAAGTTCGCCCTTGCTTCATCATCATAAGCGAACCAACTAATATACCGTGACTCTAAACGACTGGAAATCAATACATGATGCTGTTGACCTCCTAATCAGCATTGATCAATCTGAGAGTAATGTCATTGGCATACCCCAGAGACAAAGACCCCACAGAGTCCCACTAATGAATGTAAACATGACACTAACCATCATCTGAGGTCTGAGTCACACACACACAAAAAAACAAGCTCTCCCACAAATTCAAATTCCCTCACAACATTAAGGAGGAGGACAGGGGGAGAGCATCCATCTCTCTTCAGACTTTTCCCCTGGCTGAGAGTGTAGCACATAATGTTGGATGGTACATTGAAGCTGCCTCTGTGGAGCGACCATCAATCATTCCCATGTCCCATCCAGTCTCTGCTGTCTCACCACTACTACAGACTATACCAGAACCAGACATGAACTGGGAGTTACACCCACGCAGCCTGGAGAGAGACGCAGGTCTGTGGGCTGCAACGTGAGCCACTGATGCCATACAGGGTTTGTTGTCGTTCGTAATGCAATGTCTCAGCAGAGTGCCATCTCCATAGTCTCAGCAGAAGCATCCGCAGCACAGGCCTGCTCAGTGGATGTGAGGCTCTTTCACTGCACAGGCCCTATGCACATGCCTGTAGTGTACAGTGTGTTAGGCCATTAGGAAACTATCAGGGCATTCTTTCTGTCTTCTGCCCCCTACCTGGTCCATAGTCTACACCTTATAAACAACACAGAACACTCTGGTTGGCTCCTCTGCCTAGTTCCGTTTGGGAGCCGTAAGCCATACTGGTGTATCCAGGGTTCAGTCACTGGTGAGAGAAAATAGATGCCCTCCCGGCCAGGCAGCTAGACACAACCCCGGCTCACTTGGGGAAGTATGGTGGTGTGCCGACAAGCGGGCACCAGGATTCCGGTGCAGGCATGGCAGCTTCTCTGTTTTCCACTACGTTTGCATACCATCCACAGCCAGAGGCATGCCATGTCCTTCTGGCGAGCCTGATGGGAAAGAATGGTAGAGAACCCTCTGGTTTTGGAGCAGAGCAGTGTGTACATGTGTTTTTAGTCAATGGGGAAGCGCCAAAGTTTGTTCCTCTTCTTTTGGCACATGACAGACTGAGTCTTCCCTGGCTCAGGCATCCCATCATTCTGGGCGTTGAGTTCTTGGCAGTCTACAGAGTGTAGTTACGCAATAGCTTTGCAATTTCCACACACGCAAACTGCTATTGTAGTCATATTAGTTGTCTTTAATTTTCTCCTCAATACTCCTTTCTTCCACTAGGGGTATAACACATGTGCCCATTTTCGATGAAAGGGGGATTTAAATACCCCAACCTCGAGCTGTCAATCAAAAGCCCACAAATAACAACAGTCATATTTTCTCACCTTAGGTTTTTGGCCACTAACAAACGAGGTCACTAACTCAAATAGTAGTATTTGTGTAGTTCACCCCTAAAAATGTTGATCGTGCAAGAGGTCACTTGGCTAGTGAAGTGATGCACCCAATGTGCAAGAGATTGATGTTCCTTTTCAATCGAATTCACAAAAGCCCGTGGCCTAAATTCTCACCTAGGAAGGTCCAGGGTCAGGTCAGGCTGTCACAAGCACCAACATAGTCTGATTATTCAGGCTGTAACACACAATTATTGTATATTAGAGGCTGATTAAGCAGACTAGCATTAACCCAACTCATTAACCCAACTCAATAGTAAAGGATTCAAATCAGAACCCACGCCTTTACTCGATTACCAGGCAAGTTTATTCTCAACTCAATTGGATAGGCGAAGCCTATAGGCTTCTTTCAACAGACCAAATGTTTAAAGGGCTGGCTTTGATCACTGAGATTGACAACTCGTCACACACAAGCTTAGCTGGCTAGCTAACGGTGGCAAACTAGTAACGTTTGTCAAAATAAATTAGCCTAACTGCTGTCGGCTAAGATCACGTTCAAACCTCCAACACACTATTAATATCCCAATAAGTAGAGTAAAATATTAACTCACAATATGTATAATGGAAATAAAACACACTGGCTCGGTTTACTATTTTGTAAAGTTTAGCTAGATCGAGGTGCCAATAGAGTGAGACCAGAGAAGACCCCGTTACACACAAATAGCAGTCACAACGGCATGACAATCCTCGCTTACTCCCAAGCACCTGCTGTTAGTTTAGTCGGTTAAATCGATTGCATGTGTCAAGGAATGTGTCATCGCCATACCTGCCATGAAACCAGTCGTTACAGAGGTCGCATTCGATCATAAACCGGCTCACATCGTAAGACTGCCGGCAGACACAGTACAGCGGGGCCGCCGCCATCTTCCTACTGTCCCCAAACAACGCAGGAATAAAGTGGGGCGGGGATTTGGTTGGGTGCGCGGAAAGAGTCGAGGGGAAACCCGATCATTTGCGAAAGAAAGCATGGGAAAGCCATTGGGGCAAGCCTATCTCTGACGTCAATTTCCAAATTATTTATTTCCATCTGGTTACTCAGTGTAATAGCAAATACCTATACTTATAACATTGTGAATGATGTAAATAGTTTTTTATTTTATTTAACTCGACAGTAATCATTGACCTATAAACAACAGTGATATGATGCAAACTGACACAACTCGGTCAAAGTGCCCAAGGCTGCACTCAGCAGGAAAAGCACTGCCATTGGTTTGGACTCATATGGCCTGGTTCAGAATACAGGAAGCGTGATCAACACAACAAAATGCTCTCCCTGCCTGGTATTTCTCACGGAGCGTGTCTGACGTGCTCTACGTGCTTTGTGGGCAGGGAATAGCAATAGGACTGCCGACCCGTTTGATCTGTGTGAGCTGACAGTGCCCATCCCCCCATAAACCCATCTGTGCAGCTCTGCATAGTCAAGTAGGCTTAATGCATGCAGGGCATGCGGCACTGTGACTGCACCTATGGAAACATGCAGTTATTTGCTGACTTTGGCATGTGCCTAATACTGTTTTTATACTAGAAAACCATTCATGAAGCCCTCCTAAGGAGAGACAATGATGCTATTTAGCAGTTGATATTTCATAAACATGCCAATAATTGTCGGATTTTAACATGTGTAAGTGTAACTGAGTTTGGATGTTTAAATAGCCTTGCTACAACTTGATTTTAGGGTGTTAAGGTCAAAGCCCATCAGTCGTGATGGTGTGGATATGGCCTGGGGCGTTCCCTGAGGTTTCATGACAGCTCCCTGTGGGGAGCCACGCTGCTTTAATGAGCTGTTGTTACCATAGTCGGCGTGTCTGAATAAGCATCAGCCAGGCAGGACACTTCGCCTGCATTGGTCTATTTGAGCAGAATCGCATTAGTGGAAACCAAGACTGTTCTCAGGGCAGGGCTGGTTAGTTATTTTATAGTTGCGTCAGGGACAATTTTAGCTAACCCTAGCCCTAATTCTCATAACCTACTGATGTGAACTGTGCATGAGCCCAACAATGCCTCTTAATTAATTATAAAGTCTAAACAGCTGGGGTTACTTCAGTTGCAGGGCAGGGCTGGTTGTGGTTAGTTATTTTATAGTTGCGTCAGGGACAATTTTAGCTAACCCTAGCCCTAATTCTCATAACCTACTGATGTGAACTGTGCATGAGCCCAACAATGCCTCTTAATTAATTATAAAGTCTAAACAGCTGGGGTTACTTCAGTTGAAGAAGCAGTGTGTGCGCCAACATGCAGTCAGAGCAGGCCAATTATAAGAGATGAAAATATGTTAAAATGGAAAACGGAATTGCAATGTATACTTAATGTGTATGTTTTAAGTAAAAGGTATGTTGTAAAAACATTACCACACGAATGTATTGTGCAATAGCAAAATACTAGGCATGATATACCTAGGTCTAAAATTGTGAAGCTAATACAAATAGTTATCATCCTGTATACAAAATAGTTTTGAACTTAATAAAATGATGCAACATTTGGAATAATGTCCTACATTTTAGGGAACAAGCTTTGAAAGAAGACAAAGAATGCGGTGTGAGAGTATTTTCACGGGCTCGAGCGCCATCTGGTGTATAATGCGTAAAATGACAACACATTTAGAGCCATTCGCGAGCTAGTCGACAGGTGGCGCTAATGGAAAATGACCATTGACAGTTCATATTGCCTAGTGGGTGGTCGTGTTGCTAAAACAAGACAGCACCCGGTGAAGAACGCTAGAAGCTAACAAACGTCTTTTTTCACTCGTTATAATGTTATGAATTGATACCTGCTTTGCAATCAATTTACCGGAGTATAGACGCATGAAACCAAGGTAAGAAGAGACAATTATGAATGAATGGTTCTCAGACAACCATGAGCATCTTTGCTAACTTGTTGTAGCTTACGTTGGTGATGCTGGTGTTGTTGTGTGGCTGTACGATGTTTACTATCACTAGCCATTGAAGGAAACACTATATATCCTATTGACGTTGGTGGGCTATTTCAGTTGTTTTGCATAGATAACGTTATTGCCCACGGACACGAATGTATATTGGGCTTGGTGCCCCCTCCCCGTTGCTTTCTAGCTAAAATTATACTGATGAGGACTTCCTCATGCCGGTAGTGCTGAGCGATTAATGCTTTTTGAGGTCGGTTCGATTTCGGTTCATTATTAAAAAATAATCACAGATTTTGGTTTCGAATTTGGGTTAAATGCAGTAATAACACAGAATAAAACAATAAATATACTATGATGGTGGTAGTGACTGCTATCTTTTATTAACCATCATATTGACATTCATTTATTTCCGTTGTTTATATCATGTTTTCTTATTTGATGACTTTATTATTTAATTCTAAGTCATCATCTCATCCTATACAGCTGCTGCCTATGCTGTCTGACAAAATCACTATTTTGTAGTTCTTCAAAGTAAATAAGGCATACTTTTATGACTACTGAATACCAACTATCAATCACTTTGATCATGTATTTTCAGCTAGAGCTACCTGGCCAAGAAACAGCTGCTCTCAATAGAGGTGTCATAATACCCATAAAACCTAGCCATCAAAAGTGACCTTGTCCTAGAGAGATTTACACGGTTAACAAAACGTCACGCAAGGGTAAGCCTACACGAAACACAGCCATTATTTTAAGTGTTTCTAAAGTCCCCTATGGGAAACGTGAATGCTGGGAAAATGATTGGAACCATTTCCTTGTTTGGCCACGAGGTTTTATGAGTCTCACTGTGGTACTCCATATCCCCTCATGGTACCTTCTCCGCTGTGCAATCCGGTTTTCGAGCTGGTCACGGGTGCACCTCAGCCACGCTCAAGGTACTAAACGATATCATAACCGCTATCGATAAAAGATAGTACTGTGCAGCCGTCTTCATCGACCTGGCCAAGGCTTTCGACTCTGTCAATCACCGTATTCTTATCGGCAGACTCAACAGCTGTTGTTTCTCAAATGACTGCATCCCCTGGTTCACCAACTACTTCTCAGAGTTCAGTGTGTCAAATCGGAGGGCCTGTTGTCCGGACCTCTGGCAGTCTCTATGGGGGTACTACAGGGTTCAATTCTCAGGCTGACTCTTTTCTCTGTATATATCAACGATGTCGCTCTTGCTGCGGGTGATTCCCTGATCCACCTCTACGCAGACGACACCATTCTGTATACATCTGGCCCTTCTTTGAACACTGTGTTAACAAACCTCCAAACGAGCTTCAATGCCATACAACACTCCTTCGTGGCCTCCAACTGCTCTTAAACGCTAGTAAAACTAAATGCATGCTTTTCAACCATACGCTGCCCGCACCCGCCCAACTAGCATCACTATTCTGGACGGTTCTGACTTAGAATATGTGAACAACTACAAATACATAGGTGTCTGGCTAGACTAAACTCTCCTTCAGGACTCATATTAAACATCTCCAATCCAAAAATAATCTGGAATCGGCTTCCTATTTTGCAACAAAGCCTCCTTCACTCATGCTGCCAAACATACCCTTGTAAAACTGACTATCCTACCAATCCTCAACTTTGGCGATGTCGTTTACAAAATAGCCTCCAACACTCTACTCAGCAAACTGGATGTAGTCTATCACAGTGCGATCCGTTTTGTCACCAAAGCCCCATATACCACCCACCACTTCGATCTGTATGCTCTAGTCGGCTGGCCCTCGCTACATATTCGTCGCCAGACCCACTGGCTCCAGGTCATCTATAAGTCTATGCTAGGTAAAGCTCACTGGTCACGATAACAACACCCACCCGTAGCACGTGCTCCAGCAGGTATATCTCACGGGTCACCCCCAAAGCCAATTCCTCCTTTGGCCGCTTTTCCTTCCAGTTCTCTGCTGCCAATGACTGGAATGAATTGCAAAAATCGCTGAAGCTGGAGACTTTTTGACGCTGGAGACTATTTCCCTCACTAACTTTAAACATCAGCTATCTTAGCAGCTAACTGACCGCGGCAGTTGTACATAGCCCATCTGTAAATAGCCCATCCAATCTACCTACCGCAACCCCAAATTGTTTTTATTTACTTTTCTGCTCTTTTGCACTCCAGTATTTGTACTTGCACATCATCATCTGCACATCTATCACTCTAGTGATAATTTGCCAAATTGTAATTACTTCGCTACTATGGCCTATTTATTGCCTTACCCCCTCACGCCATTTGCAGACACTGTATAAAGACTTAATTTTTTTCTATTGTGTTATTGACTGTACACTTGTTTATTCCATGTGTAACTCTGTGTTGTTTGTGTCGCACTGCTTTGCTTTATCTTGGCCAGGTCACAGTTGTAAATGAGAACTTGTTCTCAACTAGCCTACCTGGTTCAATGAAGGTTAAAATATATTTATATATATATATATTTTTTTTAAATGGTCATGTGTTCCTGTCTCTCCCTCAGCAGGTGTAAAAACATTTTTTTTTAAATGACCTGACAAGTAGATGCAGAATTGATTATGGCTCATTGTAGTTAATTACCATGTTTTATGTGCTAAACTATGTCAAATATTGGCCTGTTGGAAACTACAACTCCCAACTACATCGCACAGTTCAGGCTGGAACTGATTTCTCGCTAGAGAAACTGCAATGCGCACATTGAGCTCACAGAAAAAATAAGGAATTAGTAATTTAAAAACTGAAAAATAACCACCATTTTGGTTAATCGCTCAGCACTACATGTGGGTAGTAACTCATTTGAAAAAAACGACATAGTTAGTTGATTGGAAGAATGTGGTGTCAGTGACATTGCCAATCAATCCTAGCCAGGTATGACCGATGTGTGCAGCGATGATGGTGGTAACCTGCATATTGTTTAATTCCTATATTACACAGATTAGAGAAAAAAAACATAATGGACTATTCTGTATGATTTCACTTTCCCAGGTGTATGAAGGGAGGACGTGGAGAGTGGTCCTGAAGATGAGGCGTCTGTACAGGAAGAAAGCCCTGAGTCTGGTTAAGGAGCTGGATGCCTTCCCCAAGGTCCCAGAGAGCTATGTCGAGACCACAGCCACAGGGGGGACAGGTGAGATTTCACTCTCAATACTGCTCACATATGTCTGAATACTGATTCAATAGCCTCAACTTTGAATGATGTCGCTGATGTTCTTCTCTCGCCCATCCATAGTGTCCTTGATAGCATTCACTGCCATGGCACTGCTGGCCTTCTTTGAGTTCTTTGTGTATCGGGACACCTGGATGAAGTATGAATACGAAGTGGATAAAGATTTTTCAAGGTACATAGAACTGTTGATTTTGTTTCATCATGATAAGCTCTTATTTAAGACTGAACTATGTTTTACTGCCAATACATTATCTTGGAATTTGACAGTACTTTTTCTTCATTTACAGTAAATTGAGAATAAACATAGATATTACAGTTGCCATGAAATGCCAACGTAAGTATTCAGCCTTATCACACATTATTTATTGGAATCATTCATAAAATGTAGGCCTTCATATTTTGGGCATAATTAATGTGTTATGATGTACTGTATAATTTTCTCCACAACCCCCTGGAGCTAAAGATTGAGTTGGTGTGCTGTTTCAGATGTGGGTGCAGACATTCTGGACCTGGCAGAGACTATGATAACATCAAATGGTATTCAGTATGAGCCTGTGAGTAGATCACTGAGCATTCTATTACATACAAATAGACTTTGGTGATCCTAAACCCTGATCTATTTTCTTCCCTGTGTATAAATGTTCAGGTGATTTTTGAGCTGACCCCGCAGCAAAAACTGTGGCACAGGTAAGCAGTTTACTCAGTTAGTACGTGTGCATGTCACTGTTGAAATATCACCCCACCACTTTGTAGGTGAACAGCTGAGGGTGGGGTAGAAATGTAACCACTCTCAAATTCATAGACAGAGCTATGGATCCAAGGACTGACCATCCATTATATCAGAATGATAGTTGTCCTTTTTTTTTGTTGAGCTTGTACAGTGTTTGTTTTTTAAAAGTAAATTAATTATTAACAAAATAGTAAAACAAGCTTCTATTTTGGGTTCTGATTGGGTTAGACAGTTAAACTAAGCTCATGAGACATTTATCATGTTTTATTCTTAAATAATCAATGGCTATATATCATGCATTTAAAAGTAAAAATAAATAGGTAGTAATTGTAGATTAGTCCTTTAAGCACTTCGTTAATAGTCGGAAAATCTCACTCAACCACATTCCAAAAAACCCCAACTATTTTGTCGTCCTTCCTGTATGAAATGAGTAGTTAACGTGTTTCTCCCTCTCCCAACTCTCATTAGGACCCTGTTGCTGATACAGAACAGGCTGAGGGAGGAGCATTCTCTACAGGAGGTCTTGTACAAGAGTGTTCTAAAGGGAGCCCCTACGGCCTTGCCCCCTAGGTTAGTAGTCCCGCCTTGCCCCCTAAGTTAGTAGTCCCGCCTTGCCCACTAGGTTAGTAGTCCCGCCTTGCCCACTAGGTTAGTAGTCCCGCCTTGCCCACTAGGTTAGTAGTCCCGCCTTGCCCACTAGGTTAGTAGTCCCGCCTTGCCCACTAGGTTAGTAGTCCCGCCTTGCCCACTAGGTTAGTAGTCCCGCCTTGCCCACTAGGTTAGTAGTCCCGCCTTGCCCCCTAAGTTAGTAGTCCCGCCTTGCCCACTAGGGTAGTAGTCCCGCCTTGCCCACTAGGTTAGTAGTCCCGCCTTGCCCACTAGGTTAGTAGTCCCGCCTTGCCCACTAGGTTAGTAGTCCCGCCTTGCCCACTAGGTTAGTAGTCCCGCCTTGCCCACTAGGTTAGTAGTCCCGCCTTGCCCACTAGGTTAGTAGTCCCGCCTTGCCCACTAGGTTAGTAGTCCCGCCTTGCCCCCTAAGTTAGTAGTCCCGCCTTGCCCACTAGGTTAGTAGTCCCGCCTTGCCCACTAGGTTAGTAGTCCCGCCTTGCCCACTAGGTTAGTTGTCCCACCTTGCCCACTAGGTTAGTAGTCCCGCCTTGCCCCCTAAGTTAGTAGTCCCGCCTTGCCCACTAGGGTAGTAGTCCCGCCTTGCCCACTAGGTTAGTAGTCCCGCCTTGCCCACTAGGTTAGTAGTCCCGCCTTGCCCACTAGGTTAGTAGTCCCGCCTTGCCCACTAGGTTAGTAGTCCCGCCTTGCCCACTAGGTTAGTAGTCCCGCCTTGCCCACTAGGTTAGTAGTCCCGCCTTGCCCACTAGGTTAGTAGTCCCGCCTTGCCCACTAGGTTAGTAGTCCCGCCTTGCCCCCTAGGTTAGTAGTCCCGCCTTGCTCCCTAGGTTAGTAGTCCCGCCTTGCTCCCTAGGTTAGTAGTCCCGCCTTGCTCCCTAGGTTAGTAGTCCCGCCTTGCTCCCTAGGTTAGTAGGCCCGCCTTGCCCCCCCTAGGTTAGTAGGCCCGCCTTGCCCCCCCCCCCCCAAGGTTAGTAGGCCCGCCTTGCCCCCCCCCCCCAGGTTAGTAGGCCCACCTTGGTCCCCCCACGGTTAGTAGTTACTATGGCTCTCAAATGCAAAATTCATCACTACTGAGGTGATGGGAAAATGCATTAAGTACAGATGTTTTCCTACGAAGGTAATAGTATGTGTGTGTGTCTTCAGAGAGGGCACCGCCTCAGAGCCCTTAAGTGCCTGTAGGATACATGGGCACGTCTACGTCAACAAAGTGGCTGGGAACTTCCACATCACAGTGGGAAAGTAAGATACCGATACACTTTCCTATAAGCACAATATATTTAAGCAACGAGGCCCGAGGAGGTGTGGTACATGGCCAATATTCCACGGCTAAGGGCTGTTCTTATGCACAACGTAACGTGGAGTGCCTGGACACAGCACTTAGCCGAGGTATATTGGCCATATATCACAAACCCCCGAGGAGCATTATTGCTATTAGAAACTGGTTATCAACGTAATTAGGGCAGTGAAACTAAACGTTTTGTCATACCCATGGTATATGGTCTGATATACCATGGCCTTCAGCCAATGAGAATTCAGGGCTCAAACCACCCTGCTTATAATTAAGCAGTCGTGCCTAAGGGGGTGTGGTGTATGGCCAATATACCATGGTTAATGGCCGTTCTTAGTCACGACGCAACACAGAGTGCTTTGGATACAGCCCTTAGCTGTGGTATATTGGCCATATACCACAAACCCCTGGAGTGCCTTATTGCTATTATAAATTGGTTACCAACGTAATTAGACCAGTAAATAGTATTGTTTTGTCATACCCATGGTATACATTCTGATATACCACGGCTTTCAACCAATCAGCATTCATGGCCTGAACAACCGTTTTGTTATTTAATAGTGCATTTTGAATGTAAATCATTCTTTATGGGTGTAATGGGGGAAAGCTATGTAATACAGCCAAAGACTCAGAGGCTCATGGAGTTTATCTCATACGTTAGAAGCTTCCAAGCTCCACAAATTGATGCCATGAATGATTTATGAGTCTATATGTCTGATGGGTAAAAGGGCACTCAACCTATAGAGCACAGTATATTTATTTTTGATGAAAATGCTCCTCACGCTTCTAACCCTCTGTCTTTCTCAGGCCTATTCATCATCCTCGTGGCCATGCTCATATAGCAGCTTTTGTAAGCCATGACAGTAAGTTCTCTGCCAGCCTGACCAGGAAAGGGTGACACTCATTTGCATAAGTTATTTGTTTTTGACAAGGACACCGTTAGTACTGTTCTCTGGTTGCTTACATTTAATCTGCATTTCCATGTTTCAAGTGATAGATAAGAGCAGTATGTATTCTAATGCAGTGCCAAATAACTATTTTCTCAGAATGATTCACTCCCAAATATAGGTTTTCACTGTCCTATTTCACCTGACTGAATGTGAGCTGGGTTTCATCAATGCATTGCAGCGTACAACTTCTCCCATCGGATAGACCATTTGTCTTTCGGAGAAGAGATCCCCGGCATCATCAATCCTCTGGACGGGACAGAGAAAATCACCAGCAACCGTAAGTTACTGATCCTCCTCACCGAGACCAGGAAGTAAAACACATTAATATGTTCTTATCAAACATCATTCAACTGTTAATCAATGTGTAGCTATGACTACAGAATGGTAGAGCTGTAAGTGACTGTATATTGAGGTACTTTGTAGCAACAATATTGTGTTGTGAATAAGCCACACTGTCAAAACCCAGACTGTGTGTAGGCTGATTATGTACATGAGCTCTGATCCACACTTCCAGCCTATTCTGCTCAGCATGGCGTCATGAGTTTGCAGGGAGAAAATGTAGCTATTTGTATCCATTTGAAGTGGATTCACTGCAGTCTTGCTTTCACTCACTTGCCGTTCAAAGCCGCCTAGTTTCTCCAGGGGAAATAACTGAAGCCCCCTATTTCACCTTTCTGTATAGTCTGTGTAGTCTGTCACTAGATGGATGGGTTTAAAGGCTTTGCTCTTTGTCTTGTTGTTGCAGATAATGAGATGTTCCAGTATTTCATTACGGTGGTTCCTACCAAACTGCACACGTCCAAGGTGTCGGCAGACACACACCAGTTCTCTGTGACGGAGAGGGTAAGTCCTGATTTAGGCACAGATCTAGTATCAGCTTGCCTTCCCCAAATCCTCATATTAACCATCAGGGGGAAAGGAATTATATTTGATGTTGACCATGATGGAGGATGCTGCGGTGGGTTCAGATGATGGATCAGTCTCCTCATCCATCCATCCAGTCCAGTCCAGTCCATTCAGCTCCCTCTGCTGGCTGCCAGAAGTTACTTCTAGCTCTGCTGTATAACACCACATCACAACCTGAGACAGTCATAGATTTCTCTTACAAACACACAAAGGCTAGATGCTAGAAAGGTGTGTGCGTGTTAGAAGTCGACTGATTAATCGGCTTGGCCGATTTTTAATTAGTGCCGATTTCAAAACAATCGGTAATCTGCATTTTTGGACGCCGATTATAATGCAATCCACGAGGAGACTGCGTGGCAAGCGAGGAGGCTGAGGCTGAGGCCTTGAGGCTGCAAGGAGCCAAGGTAAATTGCTAGCTAGCATTAGACTTATCTTATAAAAAAACAATCAATCTTAACATAATCACTAGTTAACTACACATGGTTGATGATATGACTAGTTTAACTAGCTTGTCCTGCGTTGCATATAATCGATGCTGTGCCTGTTAATTTATCATCGAATCACAGCCGCCTACGCCAAACGGGTGATGATTTAACAAAAGCACATTTGTGAAAAAAGCACAATCGTTGCACCAATGTACCTAACCATAAACATCAATGCTTTTCTTAAAATCAATACACAACTATATCTTTAAAAAAAAAACTGCATATTTAGTTCAAATAAATTCATGTTAGCAGGCAATATTAACTAGGGAAATTGTGTCATTTCTCTTGCGTTCAGTGGAAGCAGCGTCAGTGTATACGCACAGTTTGGGCCGCCTGGCTCGTTGCGAACTGTGAACCATTTTTTCCTAACATTGACCATAATTAATTTGCCAGAATTGTACATAATTATGCATATCATTGAACGTTGTGCAATGTCACAGCAATATTTAGACATAGGGTTGCCACCCGTTCGATAAAATACAGGACGGTTCCGTATTTCACTGAAGAATAAACGTTTTGTTTTCGAAATGATAGTTTCCAGATTTGACTATATTAATGACCTAAGGCTCGTATTTCTGTGTGTTTTATTATATTATAATCAAGTCTATGATTTGATAGAGCAGTCTGACTGAGCGGTGGTAGGCAGCAGCAGGCTCGTAAGCATTCATGCAAACAGCACTTTTGTGCGTTTGCCAGCAGCTCTTAGCAATGCTTGAAGCCTATCAACTCCCAAGATTAGGCTGGCAATACAATAGTGCCTATAAGAACATCCAAAAGTCAAAGGTATATGAAATACAAATGGTATAGAGAGAAATAGTCCTATAATTCCTATAATAACTACAACCTAAAACTTCTTAACTGGGAATATTGAAGACTCATGTTAAAAGGAACTACCAGCTTTCATATGTTCTCATGTTCTGAGCAAGGAACTGAAACGTTAGCTTTTTTACATGGCACATATTACACTTTTACTTTCTTCTCCAACACTGTGTTTTTGCATTGTTTAAACCAAATTGAACATGTTTCATTATTTATTTGAGACTAAATTGCTTGTATTTATGTATTATATTAAGTTTAAATATAAGTGTTCATTCAGTATTGTTGTAATTGTCATTATTACAAATATATACGTAAAAATTGTCCGATTAACCGGTATCGGCTTTTTCTGGTCCTCCAATGATCAGTATCGGTGTTGAAAAAATCAGAATTGGTCGACCTCTAGTGTGTGTGTGTAAAGGAGAGATTAAGCCCCACCCCACTCTACCTACCCACTGTCTGGTCTAGGAGCGGGTGATCAACCATGCGGCGGGCAGCCACGGTGTGTCAGGGATCTTTATGAAGTACGACACCAGCTCTCTGATGGTGACGGTCAGTGAGCAGCACATGCCCCTCTGGCAGTTCCTGGTACGACTCTGTGGCATCATCGGGGGTATCTTCTCCACCACAGGTCCAGACAACACTCACTCTTACCACCCAGTGTCATGGGCAGACCTCATACTGTTCATGTCTCACAAATCATTCCACAGTTGCTTTGCCAGCCTGATACTGTGCCACGTTAGAGAAATGCACCCTGAACTTCTTCATTGATATTCTCTCTCCCACAGGCATGATCCATGGGTTTGTTGGCTTCTGTTTCGACATAGTCTGCTGTCGCTTCAAACTAGGCCCATATAAACCTAGAGAGGTGAGCCAAGTCTTCTTTATTGCCACGAAAACTGTCACAAAATGATGGTAAATCCTTCCATGTACCAGGTTCCCTGTGTCTCACTGGTAGTAGTGTATTTACACTGTACCTCTGCATGTTCTCTATTTCCAGGTGGTTCTCCCAGATCCCCATGTGAACAATTGTGCTGCTCCGCTCCTGACGGACAACCACGTACAGGAGTAGCCCTGTGACCTGCCTTCATATCCACAAAGCTCTCTGAGTAGGAGTGCTGAGCTTGGATCAGTTTTGCCCTTTTAAGATAAGATTGTATGGACAGATCCTAGATCAGCACTCCTACTGTGAGACGCTTTGTGGATATGGGACCTGGAGCCTGCTGCTGATCATGCACATACTGTCCCTTCACCTGTGGGGGAATCCAGGAAGAGAAGTCTCCAATCACAAGTATGTGGATTGCTGGGATTTTGGTTTGAACCAAATAAGAGTAAACTGATTAGGATCTGACAATCATAATTGTTCTATTTATTGTTTTGGACAGTATCCTCATATGACTACCATTATAATATATTTATATCCTGTAAATATGTATTTTACACTGGAAAATGGAAAGCAGCTAACTCCCCAGTTTTATCAGGCTTAGTGTGTAAAGGTATTGGGACGTTGTCATCTGTAAGTTAGGCTGAATGAAATCTGATCCTTCTATGTTATCATTCATACCATTAACTTGCATGTCATGTTTGTTCTATTTCTATCTATTTACACTGTTGTTCAGTATCTGTTTCACATCTGTCAATGGGAGATGTCCTATTAAACGTGTTTTAGTGCACTTCATATTCATTTAAATCTCTCGTTTGGTATCCCACTATCTTCTGGTGATGGTGCCTGCGCTTACACAGGCAGTCCATTTCGGATCTTTTTTTCCCACTAATTGGTCTTTTGACCAATCTCTCAAAAGACCAATTAGTGAAAAAAAGATCAGAATTGGGCTGCCTGTATAAACACAGCCATGGAAGTAGGCTAAATCTATTTTCTACATGAGGCAGCAGTGTATGAAGCAGAATGATTAGCACACTGACCAATTTGTTGTCTTTTGGTTTATTCATGTTTTGCCAAACAGTGTTTTCAGAGCAGAAATAGAGGGTCATTTAACATTTGAAAAAGGAAAATGAAACAAAATAAACAGTCATAAGTGTTGCAGTTTACAGAACATTGCCCAGTTAGCTCTGATCTACCCACAGTGCTCTGCTTCCACTATGTATCATAACAAAGACACTGCTTTGTTATCAACATGACAGATGCCAAGATCCGTAACAAGCAGGACATTTTGTACAACTTCATTGTACAGAAAAAGCCATTTTCTGTATTTGGCGTGCGTTTGGTTCATAATTCCTTACTGAATTTAGGAAAGGACGGTCACCATTGTTGCACACCATTACTGGCTCACATATAAATATTTTTCCAGAGGGAGGATTTGGGGTACATTTAGTCAAGACTTCTACCATAGATACTGTTTATAGCTGTATCAACGAATAAAATTGGACTACTGCTGTCTGCCACAAGTAACACTACAGATCTAGTCTGGGGAGTTCTGTGGTAGAGTCAGACTCCTGAAGAATCAACCCTCAGGAATACTACTCTTTTAGGTAGTCTAGAAAAATAATATAGAACTTCAACTATTTACACATCTTCCACACTTATATACGATACTGTCACCATCTACAGAGCATTTGGAAAGTATTCAGACCCCTGGACTTTTTCCACACTTTGTTACATTACAGCCTTATTCTAAAATTGTCCCCCCCTCAATACCCCATAATGAGAAAGCAAAAATAGGGATTTTAGAAATTTTAGCAAAGTATCACATTTACATAAATATTCAGACCCTTTAGTCAGTTCTTTGTTGAAGCACCTTTGGCAGCGATTACAGCCTTGAGTCTTCTTGGGTGTGACGCTACAAGCTTGGCACATCTGTATTTGGGGAATTTCTCCCATTCTTCTCTGCAGGTCCTCTCAAGCTCTGTCAGGTTGGATGGGGAGCGTCGCTGCACAGCTATTTTCAGGTCTCTCCAGAGATGTTTGATCTGGTTCAAGTCCGGGCTCTGGCTGGGCCACGGACATTCAGAGACTTGTCCCTAAGCCACTCCTGCATTGTCTTGGCTGTGTCCTAAGGGTCGTTGTCCTGTTGGAAGGTGAACCTTTGTCCCAGTCTGATGTCCTGAGTGCTCTGGAGCAGGTTTTTCATCAAGGATATCTCTGTACTTTGCTCCATTCATCTTTCCTTCTATCCTGACTAGTCTCCCAGTCCCTGCCGCTGAAAAACATCCCCACAGCATAATGCTGCCACCACCATCTTTCACTGTAGGGATGGTGCCAGGTTTCCTCCAGATGTGATGATTGCTGGGCGGCCAGCTCTAGGAAGAGTTTTGGTGGTTCCAAACTTCTTCCATTTATGATGGAGGCCACTGTGTTCGTCGGGACCTTCAATGCTGCAGAAATCTTTTGGTACCCTTCCCCAGATCTGTGCCTCGACACAATCCTGTCTCGGAGCTCTACGGACAATTCCTTTGACCTCATGGCTTGGTTTTTGCTCTGACATGCACTGTCAGCTGTGGGACCTTAGACAGGTGTGCGCCTTTCCAAATCATGTCCAATCAATTGAATTTACCACAGATGGACTCCAAGTTGTAGAAACATCTCAAGGATGATCAATGGAAACAGGATGCACCTGAGCTCAATTTCGAGTCTCATAGCAAATGTCAGAATACTTGTGTAAATAGGGTATTTGTTTTTTATGAGTTTGCAAAAATGTCTAAACCTGTTTTCGCTTTGTCATTATGAGGTAGTGTGTGTAGATTGAGGAAAAACATGTATTTAATACATTTTAGAACAAGGCTGTATGTAACATTTGGAAAAAGTCAAGGGGTCTGAATACTTTCCGAATGCACTGTATCACTTACATAAGACAAGCCTTAGTTTGACGCAATTATTTATAAAGATGAAAAAATAGTAAACTTAGTTTCAAAATAAACTGCTGTACAAAACAGGTAAAAAGTGGACAAACGGTAAAACAAAGAATGAGTCTTATGCGTTGTGTCAATCATACCGATGTCAATATTCAGTAGTCATCAACCAGGTCAGATGTTAGTAGTACTTCAGTAGTAGTCTCCAGTGGGCTCCATTCAATCCACATCACAGAAGTTCAGCTTTACAGCATGATTGAAACAAAAGGGAATGTACCTGCTTTTGCAGACTGCATTCACGGTAAAAGCTGCATGTGTTGGCTCAATTGGAAATGACCTTTTTTAATTTATATCACAGAGTCTGTAACGCTTCAACTTTACAGATTGAATAAAGCCTTTAATGTGATCAACACCGAAGTTACTCTCGGATATCCTTAGCTGGCCTCGCTACAGAGTGCAGGTTCCCAAATATTCTGTCAGTACAAACCAATACAAGGTAAAAACACTTCGCCCATGGAAGAAGAGAGGAGGCCTGACATACAGTATTTCAAGTATGCAAAAAAATCCTCTTCTATGACATTGTGTCTGGGTTGGGGAGGATGTAAACTATGAGCAAAAATGTGGGGAGAGTATACAATGAGTTTATTGTTGCACATGTAATCTGTCGCTTTAAGAAAAGCCGTAGTTAGAAAAGAAATAACACTTACATAGTGGTTTTACTGTATGACGTACAACAGGGTCAGAAGGAACAGTGTCTGGTTGAGGAGTGGGGTTGTGTGCCGCTGGAGGTCTGAGGGGTGAGGTCTGGTTGAGGAGTGGGGTTGGGTGCTGCTGGAGGTCTGAGGGGTGTGGTCTGGTTGAGGAGTGGGGTTGTGTGCTTCTGGAGATCTGAGGGGTGAGGTCTGGTTGAGGAGTGGGGTTGTGTGCTGCTGGAGGTCTGAGGGGTGAGGTCTGGTTGAGGAGTGGGGTTGTGTGCCGCTGGAGGTCTGAGGGGTGTGGTCTGGTTGAGGAGTGGGGTTGTGTGCTTCTGGAGATCTGAGGGGTGAGGTCTGGTTGAGGAGTGGGGTTGTGTGCTGCTGAAGGTCTGAGGGGTGTGGTCTGGTTGAGGAGTGGGGTTGTGTGCTGCTGGAGGTCTGAGGGGTGAGGTCTGGTTGAGGAGTGGGGTTGTGTGCCGCTGGAGGTCTGAGGGGTGGGGTTGGGTGCTGCTGGAGGTCTGAGGGGTGTGGTCTGGTTGAGGTGGTGAGCAGGGCGTTCAGCTGGTCAACGGTCAGTTGGTCATCAGTTGGTGAGTGTGCTGGAGGCCCTGAAGTAGGAGAGGAACTTGAAGCAGAGGCTGACCACAAAGTACCAGATGTTCCTAGCCATCTGAGAGCGGGCGATGAACACCCTCCAGATGAAGACCAGCAGTAGAGTGTTGAATGTGTAGCGGATGTTCCTCAGCCTGAGGGAGGGAGTTGGAAGTACACACTGTCATTTACATCCTTCTTGAAAATAAGACAGGAACAAACACAGTCAGTCCTGTAAGTAGTCTACTCACTTCCTGAGGTGTTGCCTGGCTGCAGGGATGTCGGACATGTCTTCATTCAGAACGTACTTCTTGGTGCCTATGCAGTAGTTCTCGATGTACTCCGGCCAGTTCAGCTGACGCACGTCAAAGTTGAATGTCTAGGGGAGAGAGTTAGGATGTTGATGTGCGGTAAGACATGGCTATTATGGTCACATTCAGGCGATTATGGGACATCTATAATTTAACCCTCTGAAAATGAATGATGTAAGTATTAGTGACCTGTTGTCTTAATCAATAAAGCTGTTTGAGCTGAAGTGATGGCTTGGTGGCATTACTAGGTGTTAAACATACCATTTGACTATATACATCAACATGCGGAGGAGATACAGTGTGTGCATAGATGGATGCTGAGTCTACTGTACCTTCCTGTCCTCAGGGCTGAGCTGGCTCATCAGCATGTTCATGTTCTCTGAGTTCCACTCCCAGTCCTGACTGCTGAAGTACTCCAGCAGGCCGATGGCCTTGTGCAGCCGGTTGAAGATACGCATCATCCTACACAGAGAGAGCGGAATGGAGGATCTCAGTCCAAATGTGCTGCATGTATGTTTATAACGCAATTGAAATGTTTGTTTCACTGAAGATCACTTGTATGCAGCAAACACTGATTTCTTAATGATTACAGATAATTTGATATATTTTTACATCACACTGTTGAGTGGGTTGAAAACAAGTAGGTAGTTCAATTTTCATAGACTGAACAATGGTCTAGTGATAATGCTGATTGTCAGGACATTAGAATTCTTACTGGGGTTTCTGTCCAGACAGTCTCAGGTAGAGGTCGTAGATGAGGGCAGGGAACTTGTGGCTGACCAGGACCCAATACTGGTTCATCAGGTAGTTGGAGGTGATGTTGGCGTTGGGCCTTCTGAAAGCCTGCTCCAGAGGGTTCCTCTTGAAGCTGGACATCACATGGTGCTCTGAGAGAGAAAATACAAAGGAGTTACAAATGTGAAGGAATCTGACATCCCTATCTTACAGCTCTATTCTGTTGTGGCATTTTAAGATGAGTAACGTTAAGGACGTGCCTTTCACATCTTCCTCAGCCACTATATTAGAGAATTGAGATGTATTCAGGGGTGTGGTTTTCTGTTGCACTAATGACCTCATTCACAGCAGCTGCACACCTTCCCCACCTGGCTGCAATCAAGGCTGCTCAAACCAAGGTAAAACTACTGGTGGAACAGTGGGTGATACTGGTGTGAATTTGTTCCTGTGTGATTTCCTTTGAAGACTCGTGACCTACCAGCCTCTATAAAGAAGTGAACAGGCTTGCGAGGTTAGTTCCCCCTGTGTTGAAGACTATCTGGGGTAAGCCCGAGGGTAGCGCTCTCCTGTGTAGAAGACTATCCGGGGTAAGCCCGAGGGTAGCTCTCTCCTGTGTAGAAGATGATCCGGGGTAAGCCCGAGGGTAGCTCTCTCCTGTGTAGAAGACTATCCGGTGTAAGCCCGAGGGTAGCTCTCTCCTGTGTAGAAGACTATCCGGGGTAAGCCCGAGGGTAGCGCTCTCCTGTGTAGAAGACTATCCGGGGTAAGCCCGAGGGTAGCTCTCTCCTGTGTAGAAGATGATCCGGGGTAAGCCCGAGGGTAGCTCTCTCCTGTGTAGAAGACTATCCGGTGTAAGCCCGAGGGTAGCTCTCTCCTGTGTAGAAGACTATCCGGGGTAAGCCCGAGGGTAGCTCTCTCCTGTGTAGAAGACTATCCGGGGTAAGCCCGAGGGTAGCTCTTTCCTGTGTAGAAGACTATCCGGGGTAAGTCCGAGGGTAGCTCTCTCCTGTGTAGAAGACTATCCGGGGTAAGTCCGAGGGTAGCTCTCTCCTGTGTAGAAGACTGTCCGGGGTAAGCCCGAGGGTAGCTCTCTCCTGTGTAGAAGACTATCCGGGGTAAGCCCGAGGGTAGCTCTCTCCTGTGTAGAAGATGATCCGGGGTAAGTCCGAGGGTAGCTCTCTCCTGTGTAGAAGACTATCCGGGGTAAGCCCGAGGGTAGCTCTCTCCTGTGTAGAAGACTATCCGGGGTAAGCCCGAGGGTAGCTCTCTCCTGTGTAGAAGACTATCCGGGGTAAGTCCGAGGGTAGCTCTCTCCTGTGTAGAAGACTATCCGGGGTAAGCCCGAGGGTAGCTCTCTCCTGTGTAGAAGACTATCCGGGGTAAGCCCGAGGGTAGCTCTCTCCTGTGTAGAAGACTATCCGGTGTAAGCCCGAGGGTAGCTCTCTCCTGTGTAGAAGACTATCCGGGGTAAGCCCGAGGGTAGCTCTCTCCTGTGTAGAAGACTATCCGGGGTAAGCACGAGGGTAGCTCTCTCCTGTTGAGTTGTAGTTTTGTCATTTTGGCTTTCCCATTTAATTTATTCCCTCTAACTGTTTTAGTGTTTTTGTTTTCAAGTTGATCATCACTTTTGAGACATCTCCACAAGATGAGAGCCAAGTGGAGGAAGAACCGTACGCGCAGGCTGAAGCGTTAAAGGTGGAAAATGAGGCAGAGGTCCAAGTAGACTGGGCCCATCCCCTACAGCTGTGATACCCCTCCCAAGACCACTCTGGTGATTGAAGCCTGCAGCCCATGTGAACCATGGTTGTCTGAAGCCAACCTCATTGCAATGGAGTAAAGGACAGATCCTGGCTACCCAGCCCTCTACTATGCTAATGGAGGCTGGCCAGCAACAACTACTGGAGAATGGCGAGGAAAACTTGAGAAATTATCTCCTGTCATTGAACTCTGGACTTTTACCACCTGCCCAGCATTTTATTTGTTGTAAAGACTTGTATACATCTTTTGTTTATTAACTACAAAATAGAGAACCATTTATATTGGTTAAACCCTTGTCTATTATGTTGTGGTACCGCCCCTTCACCTTCCATTATACCCAGACTAGATGTAACACAGTAAATGTAAGTCCGGGACACTCTTTATTACATGTTACTTTTGCCTTACGTAGACTAATGTCTAGCAACCCAAAGGTTGTGTTTTAATCTCCTCACAGACCATTTTAGCTAATTAGCAACTACAATACTTAGCATGTTGGCTAACTTTAACATCACCCCCCCCCCCCCCCACCTTTGCCTCATTAGCGTTAGTCATCTAGCTAATGTTAGCCACAACCAATTGGAATGCAATATATCCCTTACAGTAACTGTAGTCAACTGTGGTATTTTGGATGTAGTAATTGCTGCATTTATACTCTAGCCCAATTGCAATCTTTTTTCATAAGGGATGTTTTGCAAATTCTTAACATGCTGTAAGATTTGCAATTCATGAAATGAGACCTCTACAAATGAATACATCTCATCCTAAATGGAGTGTCTTGGATTTAAGTACAAAATGCTCGGAGACCACGTGCCACACATGACCCTTCGAAGAATCAAAGCCGCACCATGCTCCAGCACATTTCTGTGGATGATCAACGCTCCATCATTTGTTCTAAGATCTTAACTCTAAGTAGAACAATATTTTGGGAAGGGATGAAATATTTTTTAGCCAGGATTCTATCTGATCGTGATTTGTTGGTTATGTGCCATTGAAAGGGAGAACATGCTGTGTTTACCTTGAGCACTGCCTTTACAAGGTGCATAGCTGACAACGGGTCATGTTATTGAATCTCGGCCACAGTGAATATTCTACACTAACAAGAGTTGAAAGATGGTTTTGGTGTTGAGGGTGTGTGTTCTTCGATAGGGAAAGGTAACACAAGTATACATTTTTTGAAAAAGGACATCAGCAAGATTAGATCCTGTGACCTTCTGGTCCCAATCCCTGCGCCTAGTCCACTGCGCTAGTAGGGGGGAGGGTAGCAACTTTGTTTTTTCACGTATTTAATGCTGTTCCGTCGAAGTTTAAAAAAAACTAAGATTAGAAATGTAATTAGTTAAAAATGTTTGGTAAGGAAATCAAAATTCAGAACCAGGATTCGAACTGGCAACCTTTTGGGTCAAAATCCATGTTGAATGCCCTCCATCCACCTCCAACCTACCTCCCTGAGAGCATTTATTTTATTTGACTCTCATCTGTAAACTCCACCCATTGATTTGATAGTCTAAGCTCTGCCCACTTAGTTTTCATCCAACCAATCACATTTGTTCTGCCCTAGAAAGTGGAGCTTCCCTCAGAACAAGATTGAGGCCGGGGATCAATTCATGGTGCTGTTAAATGGTACATTGTCGGGTGTCTAGTGCGCTGTTCTATAACAAGCCTTGGATTGAATCCCAGCCTGAATGAGGAAAACTCCTGAGCACTATTCCATGGCTCTTTCTCAATTCAAGGGCTCCTTCATCGATTCCTTGGGAGATTCTCTATTGCACAAAAGTCCAGCCTCTCCTCAGTGATAAGTGGTCATGAAGAGTGTCAATTCATTTGCAAGCTATCAGAGGAGTGTCATCCAGTCCTCGATAGCCTCCTCTCGCCAAGGATAATCATAGCTGCTAGCGCCGAAGTGTTTTAAACTTTGCCACACCCCCTTTGAATCAGCTGTTGTTTTCTCGAAGGAGAAATACTTTACTTATTCTTTTATCTATAGAATGTATTGCGCAAGTAGCTATATTAGTTTTTATTACTTTGTATTTTGTGATTCCTCCTCTGTAAACGTTATTTGCCTGATGTCGAGCGAGTGAATGACCATCTAATTTCTTGCAAGAGCATTTCCCACCACGTTCCCTCTCCTTACTGCCGCTCCTCAAATATATTGACCTTTTTCAAAACGGGGTGAGAAACGGACAGTGGACAGAAGGCGACCAAAACCAATTAAGGTACCAGAATGTTGATAACATATCCAGCCAGCTAACCTCCAACTTCCCTAAACAGCCCCATGGGCCCCCTAGACCCAGTTTGATTAGCTTGATTCTTAGCTCTTATGTGGTCCGGTAGATTAGTGCCCGCTATCCCAGGTTTATAACAGCGAGGCAGAGTGATGAGCCCTAATCCCTCTGCCAGCCATCTGGTGGCAATTTCCCAGAGTGAAAGGAGCAGATTCACTAATCTGATAGTATAGGGACCCTGGCTGTCGCCCGCTACCGCGCTAATCTGAGCCTGACAGATACCCGGCCTGCATGCATCCTTTTCATCTCATCACTGGGATATACTGTAGATGATGGGCTGGGAGGTGAGCTGCCTCCACAACCAAAATGCTGGTGGGGGTGATGATTTCATGATGACACTTTGCCTCTACTTGTTATTGTTTGGGCAACTGTGCTTTACTGCTGATGGGAGTTGTCATTTGGGCAGATCCACAGTGGTGAGGTCAAACAGATGTAATGTTCTACTAGCTGCCAGAAGGTGGCAGTAAACCCTCACCACTGTCAAATCCCTGGGCATCTAATTATGACAGATCATTTATCCACCTGCTTCCCACTGCTACACCATTCAAACTGATTTAGGAGAACCAGGACTGACAGACAACCCACCGTTTCATATCCCTGGTGGGAATGTATGATGCATAGTGACAACACCATCAACCAAATGGATCACTAGTCACTTTAATAATGCCACTTTAATAATGTTTACATATCTTGCATTACTCATCTCATATGTATATGCTGTATTTTATACCATCTATTGCATCTTGCCGCTCTGTCATTGCCCCTCCACATATTTATATGTATATATTCTTATTCCATTCCTATACTTAGATTTGTGTGTATTAGGTAGTTGTGGAATTGTTAGATATTGCTACACTGTTGGAACTAGACGCACAAGCATTTCGCTACACTCGCAATAACATTTGCTAACCATGTGTATGTGACCAATAAGATTTGATTTGATCAAGATTTCAACTACTAAAGTACACTGATTTATGAGGACGGAAGCCACAGTGGCAGATGAACAAGCACTAATGATGTCACTATAACAGGCAGACAAACTGACAGACAGATACCTACCGATCTCTCCCCAGTGGAAAGGGTTGATGCCGCCCGTTGTGCAGTTGTAAACCAGCGCTGCTTTGGGTCTGCAAGGGAGCAGAGAGAGGAGGTCAGAGGGGTCAAGTGTTAAAGGGATCAAAGGGGAGGGTCCATTAGGAAACATCTATAAAATGAGCCCAGGAACACAAATCACATCAATTGAAAACACTGGGCTTCCTCATCAGTCAATGGTGTAGAGCTGGGGAGATGTGTTCGAACAAACTGGGCTAAGGTAGATTTACAGGAGAACTTCCTGCAGGTCAATATGGGGGGTGTTTGTTTGTGTGGGTTAAACCATACAGTCATTGGTCAAACCATATTCCACCTGGGGGGAAAGTTAACCTGTGCACTGCCGTGTACCAGCCAGCGGCCAGGGTCAGGTTGATGACCACGTCCACGGGGATGAGGTCCGCCACCGCATCATTGTTGGCTCTCATGGTGCGCAGGATGCCCTTCCCCGCCTGATCAGACAGGACACAGGGTTACCACCACATCTCATAATCACCTGATCATCGTTTAAACTAGTGGCATCAAAATGAGTATATGAAAAATACAACGTAATAAGTATATCCTGGTACTTACGGCGATGAAGACTCCGCTTGGTCCATTGAAGTTGTCGATCCAGCCCTGAGACAGAGGAACAGGGAGGGAATAAATTAGTGTAATGAGAGATTAGGGGCCCTATTCAATCTGTCATTTAAAGGCAATGTTCCCGCATTAGACATATGCAGTCAAATGCTGCATATGTCTGTTCAATCGGAAAGTACTTAAAAATGTATATCTCGCAATCTGGAACGCTAAAGCGAGGCAGACTGAATAGAGACGTAGATGAAAGAGAACCCTAAGTACCCCCGTTAAAGCTGGAATCCTTAGTTGCTACATCTATTTTTGGATGTATAAATTAATGATATATACCCATTTGATTCTTGAAGAATATACCCTATAAATGCCTAATGAGCTTAGTTCAACTGTCGTACCCCATCAGAACCCAAAATACAAGCTTTTTGTACTTGTAATGTTTGTAAATGTAAACAAACATTGTGTAACCTAAAAACATAGTTTTAACTATAACTTTAATATCATGGATGGTCAGTCCTTGCATCCATAGCTCTGTCTATAAAATTTGAGAGTGGTTATATTTCTCCAGGCCCATCCCTCAGCTTTTTACCAAAACACAGGCAGGGTGTCCGCTTTGTTACTGTTTCAATTAGGGATTCTAGATTCAAGCAGCTATAACATTGCTGCAACATCATCAAGTTACAAATAGCCTCCTAACAGCATCATCAATTAGATTGCTGAGTTAGCATTCCGGTGGTGTGCTACGCTAGCTAGCTACGGTGAGTGAGACTGAGATAGGGAAAGTAACAGTGTCCACATCAATTAGATTGTTGTGTATCTGCTGAGTTAGCATTCCGGTGGTGTGCTAGGCTAGCTACCTACGGTGAGTGAGACTGAGATAGGGAGAGTAACACAGTGTCCACATCAATTAGCCCTCCGGTAATACATTGGTAATAGACTTGGCTTATTTGTGTGGGTCTGTCTGTGGCTTGTCAATACAGGGTAAGGCTACATGATCTGGTGCAGACAGACAGACAGACAGACAGACAAGAGTCCTTATCACACCGTCTGAGTCCATTTTTGCAGGTATACATCTTTGACCCCCAGTGACATTTTAACACTTAACGGAGTTCTGAGGACATCGAGATGGAAGTTAATCTCTCTCTCACACACACACACACAAACACACACACACACACACACACACACCTCCCTCGTCTCGTCGCTCCCACGGTCTCGAACTGCCAGCGTAATAAACTGGTAATACGTGATCTTTTGGCTGTTTTGCCGGCAGGCCTGGCCCATCTCCACTTCTACACCCACTGGCTCTGGATCCTACACTGTTCAAAAGTTACAGTCCCAGAAAACTAAATACAGCCCTGGGGTTATGTAGTCGTTTTCTGTGAATATACTTAGTGCTGTTTAAAAGTGTATTATACTCTTATAATCATTTTTTCGTCTTCTAGATCTTTGGTCTCTTTCTGTGTGAATTCATGAAGCCTCAGACGTTCAAATAATATTCCTGTAGGAAAATAAAGTAAGCATGTCACCTGAATTTGATTTGGGGGAAAGAACTTTGACGAATATTATAGTCATGAAAATGATGAAATGTTGAACACCATCCTCCTATTGCTCCTCCAAAATTTTAAGCAGCAATAAAGTCTACATTTATTTTTAAAAGGCTTTAATATGTCCATCTGCCGCTATGCTAAGTGAGATTATAACGCTAAATGCTGTGGAATCCTTACGCTAAGATGTTATCCTACACTACAACAGCCGGACAGAATAGAAAATAAAAAGCAGCTTACTCATGAAAGTACCATCACCCTGTACATCCAGAAGAGGACTGGCCACCCCTCGGAAGTTGGTTCCTAGCTAGCTTTCTCCCTAGGTTCCTGCCTTTCTAGGGACAACTGCTGATGTCAAAAGGCCGTTATAAAATACATTATATTGATTGATTGATTACTGCACTTTCAGAGTGGCCTTTCCATTAACCTACAGTTGCTTTTCAGTGACCTATCTAGTAGGAGACATTCAGAGGCTCTCCGGTTTCAGCACTGGCAGTACCCCTTCCCTTTCCCCATCGCCCCTTCCTTGCCCCCCTCACATCGCCTACCCAGCTGTTGGGGTCAGGGATGCTCATCTTCGAGTCCTGGAATCCAGCCAAGCCGGACTTTCTGAACCATAAGAACACACCTGTCTTGGTCCAACCCTAATACAACCATTACTCACCATTACACCCCCAATCCCCCTTTAAGTCTGACTGTACACAGGGGAGATATATTGACCAGTGTACTATTACAGCGATCGATCGCTAATTCCCATCCATTTGGCACCACAGCAGGACATGATGGTGTGAGAATTGACAGGATTTTGACTGAGCCCTTTTACCATCACAGTGAAAGTGCTACATAGATTTTTATAAATTGTGATATATTTCTCAACAGTCAGGTGGCTGAGCCAATCACACTTCTTCTGATATACTTATCTTGCTGACCAGTCAGTACACTGTTTAACGTCCACAGACTACATACAGAATGTGATCCATGTATCTATTGATCATCTATTGACTTTATTGCTGCCAGCTATCCAGTGCCAATGCCCAGTAGAGTAATCAAGTCTCACAGAATGATACTGCATCTCAATGGTAACGGTACTCACAGGGAAAGGCTCCTGCCAGCTGGCTCCCACTATGGAGGGTCTGATGATGCCGATGCTGAGCTTGCTGCTCTCCCTCTGAACCACGCACTCTGCCAGGGCTTTGGTGTAGGTGTAGGTGTTGGGGCGCTCCCCGATGAGGCGCGGTGTGATGTCACGGACAATGCTGTCCTCCATCCACCTGCAGTCACAGACACAAGAGAACACTCACAATTAGACTCACATCACAATGGTACAGGACACATGCCAGGATTGAAGTAAAGTTGGCATTTTGTGTAGATAGACGAAACATCATTCACTCTGATAGCTGTCTGTGATGGTATTTATAATCAATCATTAGTTGGAAATGGCACAAGGTGGTGTGGACTTGACAGCACCCTTGGTTCGGTTCAATTCCATTTCAATCAGTTCATTCAGGAGATTAATTGAAATTGAATGAATATACTGTCATTTATCTAACTAATGGCTAGATTCTATCAGATCTGCGCTAGTCGACACCAGCATAGCAGTTGTTTGGTGGAACAGCGTTAGAGCTGTCAAATCCACAAGCAGCTCCCGACATTATACCTAAAGCAGACATTTTCTCGTTCTGAACTTCCAACGCGAGTGGGACAGGTGTGGCATTGTGACAATGATCACAAGAGCAGCTGCTCACCGATGTGACAGGTACAACGTAGTTCCACCTCCGACTGCGCCAAAACATCAGCTATGCGGGTGTTGGCTCTCGCCGGTTAAAGCTTGATCTGATTGAATCCAGGTCTATGTGCCATTTATCTTCACTGTGTATATTTTCAATGCATGAAATTTGCAAATGAATTCACTTCCTGAATAGATGGAGTCGTAATAGCAGCAACCCCACCCTCAACTCGGGTGCAGAAAGTAGACTTCACACTACTCACTCCAGGGAGTCGATGAGCTTCTTGGGTTCTACAGGCGGTGGGTAGATGATCTCGTCGATGTGCCTGCGGTTGCAGTTGGCGTAGGCTGTGGAGATGTGGATGAAGGCCTGGAGGTGGTGCATCTGCTGGGCCAGACTCAGGAGCTGCTGCGTCGCAATCACATTCAGCTGCAGGGCGTGTCTAGGAAGAGAGGACACACACAGCAGGACTAGGTAAGAGATCACTGTGCATAAGTACACTAAAAAGCATAAGCACACTATGCATTACCATAATATCATCACAAGGAGAAAAGTGAGACAGTGAGAGAGAGACCGAGAGAGACAGACAGAGCGACTGAAAGAGACCGTGATAGACCGAGAGAGAGCGACAGAGAGATAAAAAGAGAGAGGGTGAGAGAGAGAGAAAGAGCACGTTGGAAGGTTGGCATTATAATCATCCTCCCTCAAACCCTTTAATCGTCACACTTCATTCCAGGAATGTGCTTCCATTCCAGGAATAAACAGACAGAACTCTAGCTCACCTCTCAGCCAGTCTACAGAGAAAGATAGTGCTTCTCAGCCACAGTCAGGCAGTGTGGACGGTGTGTGTGTGTATGTGAGTGCAGATGTCAGATGTGGTTTGGCAGCGGTTGCCCATTAACGGCAGCGCGGGGACGGCAGTCATGACAGTCAGTGGCGACAGTCAGTGGCAGTGGCATGTCACGGGGGATAAGAGTGGTAGTAGAAGTAGGCAAGTAGGCCAGTTTGAGAACTATCATAGAGCATTAGGCCAGTTTGAGAACTATTCTAGAGCACTAGGCCAGTTTGAGGACTATTATAGAGAACTATTCTAGAGCACTAGGCCAGTTTGATAACTATTCCAGAGCACTAGGCAAGTTTGAGGACTATTCTAGAGAACTATTCAAAGCACTAGGCCAGTTTGAGGACTATTATAGAGCACTAGGCTAGTTTGAGAACTATTATAGAGAACTATTCTAGAGCACTAGGCCAGTTTGATAACTAATATAGAGCACCAGGCCAGTTTGAAAACTATTATAGAGTACTAGGCTAGTTTGATAACTATTACAGAGTACTAGGCCAGTTTGATAACTATTCTAGAGCACTAGGCTAATTTGAGAACTATTCTAGAGCACTAGGCCAATTTGAGCACTATTATAGAGAACTATTCAAGAGCACTTGGCCAGTTTGAGGACTATTATAGAACACAAGGCTAGTTTGAGAACTACTATAGAGAACTATTATAGAGCACTAGGCCAGTTTGAGAACTATTATAGAGCACTAAGACAGTTTGATAACTATTATAGAGAACTAGGCTAGTTTGATAACTATTCTAGAGCACTGGGCCAGTTTGAGGACAATTATAGAGCACTAAGCTAGTTTGAGAACTATTATATAGCACTATTCTAGAGCACTAGGCCAGTTTGATAACTATTCTAGAGCACTAGGCTAGGTTGAGAACTATTATAGAGAACTATTCTAGAGCACTAGGCCAGTTTGAGGACTATTAATAAGCACAAGGCCAGTTTGATAACTAATATAGAGCACTTGGCCAGTTTGAGAACTATTATAGAGCACTAGGCCAATTTGAGAACTATTATAGAGCACTAGGCCAATTTGAGAACTATTGTAGAGAACTATTCTAGAGCACTAGGCCAATTTCAGAACTATTATAGAGAACTATTCTAGAGCACTAGGCCAGTTTGATAGCTACTATAGAGCACTAGGCATGTTTGAGAACTATTATAAAGCACTAGGCTAATTTGAGAACTGTTATGGAGCACTAGGCCAGTTTTAGAACTATTACAGAGCACTAGGCCAGTTTAAGAGAGAACACCACTGTGACTGTGGACTGCTCCCAACAGTGTGTTCCTCACTGTTCCAAGCTGCTGAGTCATTAATGAATTCCGCTATTGGATTTTCATTAGGGTGCTAGATATATTGTATCCTAGCAGCTATAGTGGCTATGGTGCTTATCACTGCTTCAGTGCTAGGCTTGACTAGCCTTGTACGTTTGCACAGCATAGATGCCGTGTCTATGGCACTATCTGAAGAGCTGTAGTCTTGGTCCCAGTGATTAAACTGTTGTCTGATTATGCTCCAACACCCCCTGGCAACTTTGTTTCCCTGGCTGGTGTGTTTACGGACATATTCAATCAATCCTTATCCCAGTCTGCTATTCCCACATGCTTCAAGAGGGCCACCATTGTTCCTGTTCCCAAGAAAGCTAAGGTAACTAAGCTAAATGACTATCGCTCTGTAGCACTCACTTCCGTCATCATGAAGTGCTTTGAGAAACTAGTCAAGGACCATATCACCTCCACCCTACCTGACACCCTAGACCCACTTCAATTTTCTTACCGCCCCAATAGGTCCACGGACGACGCAATCACACTGCCCTAACCCATCTGGACAAGAGGAATACCTATGTAAGAATGCTGTTCATTGACTACAGCTCAGCATTTAACACCATAGTACCCTCCAAACTCGTCATTAAGCTTGAGACCCTGGGTCTCGACCCCTCCCTGTGCAACTGGGTCCTGGACTTCCTGATGGGCCGCCCCCAGGTGGTGAGGGTAAGTAAAAATATCTCCTTGCGGATCCTCAACACTGGGGCCCCACAAGGGTGCGTTCTCAGCCCTCTCCTGTACTCCCTGTTCACCCATGACTGCGTGGCCATGCACGCCTCCAACTCAATCATCAAGTTTGGAGACGACACTACAGTGGTAGGCTTGATTACCAACAACGACGAGACGGCCTACAGGGAGGAGGTGAGGGCCCTCGGTGTGTGATGCCAGGAAAATAACCTCACACTCAATGTCAACAAAACAAAGGAGATGATCGTGGACTTCAGGAAACAGCAGAGGGAGTACCCCCCTATCCACATCAACCGGACAGTAGTGGAGAAGGTGGAAAGTTTTAAGTTCCTCGGCGTACACATCACAGACAAACTGAAATGGTCCACCCACACAGACAGCGTGGTGAAGAAGGCCTAACAGCGCCTCTTCAACCTCAGGAGGCTGAAGAAATGTGGCTTGTCACCAAAAACACTCACAAACTTTTACAGATGCACAATCGAGAGCATCCTGTCGGGCTGTATCACCGCCTGGTACGGCAACTGCTCCGCCCACAACCGTAAGGCTCTCCAGAGGGTAGTGAGGTCTGCACAACGCATCACCGGGGGCAAACTACCTGCCCTTCAGGACACCTACACCACCCGATGTCACAGGAAGGCCATAAAGATCATCAAGGACAACAACCACCCGAGCCACTGCCTGTTCACCCCGCCATCATCCAGAAGGCGAGGTCAGTACAGGTGCATCAATGCAGGGACTGAGAGACTGAAAAACAGCTTCTATCTCAAGGCCATCAGACTGTTAAACAGCCATCACTAACATTGAGTGGCTCCTGCCAACATAGTGACTCATCTCTAGCCACTTTAATAATGAAAAAATTGATGTAATAAATGTATCACTAGCTACTTTAAACAATGCTACTTTATATATGTTTTCATACCCTACATTACTCATCTCATATGTATATACTGGACTCTATACCATCTACTGCATCTTGCCTATGCCGTTCGGCCATCGCTCATTCATATATTTTTATGTACATATTCATATTCATTCTTTTACACTTGTGTGTATAAGGTAGTTGTGAAATTGTTAGGTTAGATTACTCGTTAGATATTACTGCATGGTCGGAACTAGAAGCACAAGCATTTCACTACACTCGCATTAACATCTGCTAACCATGTGTAGGTGACAAATCAAATTTGACAACATTGTGTGACAGACAAGAGAACGTGAGAGAGAACAGGGGAGAGAGAGAGAGAAATACAGAGGAAGGGATGGAGAGGTAGCGGTGAAAAGACAAAGTCAGAGAAGAGAGCTATGATGCTGTTCAGAGAACAATCTCACAGCTTTTCCCTAACTGAGCTGTCAGTCATGGCTAATGTTCCGCCTCCCCACACCTCCTTTCACCTCTCTGACTGCATCTCATCCCTTAAGGCTGTCCTGTCTGTCCTACTCTACGGGATCTGTTCCCAGCAGCCACACAGGCACCCAGACAGGCGTATTTAACAGTATGATGAAGACTTGTGAGAATACACTGAGACAGATAGACACAGAGCTCTTTAATGTTTTAATAATCCCTCTGAAGACCTCATTCCTGCTTCCTCACTGAGTAGGAGACATCTAAAGACATCTCTCTACCCCCTACAGCTAGCTACCTGCAGACTCCCTGGATACATCTCTCTGTCTGTCTCTCTCTCACCACATGGAACATCGATGCACTGTCTACTACGTGAGATGATGAAACCACGTGGAATATTGAAAACTTAAACAGTTTCAAAATCCTTAATATAAATTCAATGTTACTGTAAGTCTTTATTCGCTCAACAACATTGTTTTGGATTTTGATTTAATATGTTTAATGATGTACGTGTTTGCCTGTCAACCATTTTAGGTCAACAATGTTGCTTGATAGACGCTACACAAAGCTATATTATTGGGGAATCTCTGTTGTCTTTCTCAACATCTTCATCATACTCTAGATGTATCAGCTTTCCCATTGGTCAACACCAGAACACAAATAGACCACACTATCAACCAAACATCACTTCCTGTAGGAAGTCCCCGCACACTGGGCACTTCCTGGTACTCGGGACAATGACAAAGCAAAACCCTTCGACCCCATAAACCAGACCTGAGTAAAACAACAAGAATAAAACACGTGACCAAGATAGAGACGACCCTGGCCCCTATACGGGCTGACCTCCTCTCAACTAGAGACTGTCTACTGGGTTGACGTCATTTAATAGGATCTCTATGTCTTTGTACCTCTCTCTGTGTCAGACACAAGCTATGTCCATGCATTTATACACAATCAAACAGATTTGATTTGTTGAGTTGATAAAGTGGTGAGTTAGCATGTGAGCTAGGTGATAGAGGAAGAGTCAGTGTGTAGGGGGTTGTGGTCCTCACTTGAGGGGTTCGTCGAAGCGGATGGTGGCAGCACAGTGGAAGATGATGTTGACGCAGGAGGTCAGTCTCTCTACGTCCTCAGGACTGATGGCCAGGGCAGGCTGTGTCAACTCACTGCTGATAGGAACTATCTTCTGGTGGAAGTCTGGGTTGTCCTCCCTCACGCGGTCAAACAGCTGCAGGAAATGCACACATAGATGCATCAGATCATATCAACGTATGTCAAGCCATTGATTTAACCAGGTCAATATGTAAAGGGCGCTGTATACATAGATGTCTGTAACAATTCTGTCCACATTGATGTTTGGCTGGAGGCTATTTCTCTGCACAACTGCTACTGTGTGAAGCCATGGCAGCTTTTACCTAACAATAGCACCATAGTAGTATTTGCAAGCCTCAGTATTAACAATATGGGTCATGTTGCCCTATGTAATTGACGAATGACTCGTATTTAAAACACAGATTGAGCGGGTGTCAATATTTGCATTTTCCCACAATGCCCTTGTAGCAGTGGCGTTGCTCATAGGAGACCACACGCTGCAGTACCAGAGCACACTGTTTGCGTGTGTGTGTGTGTGTGTAACATGTTCCCTGTTGCTGTGACTCAGATGAGGCGGGGCGTGCACCCTACGGAACACTACACAGGAAATGAAACCACCTTATCACCAAGGAGGGAGATAATATCACTCCTTATCCTCCATGCAAAAACCATTATCAACAAATTGTAGGTTTTAGTCTTGAATGATGGTGTTTTAGGGCTGAATAGAAGAACACAACAAACAGAAGGGAAGATAAAGTCTCTGGTGACAGACGAGACATAAATCAAGTAGCTGGCCAGTGTGCACCTCAGATTTGGCTCTGGGTGTCAAGAATAAAGGAAGTGCATAAGAAAACTGCACTGGACATTTCAGATTGCTAGTGATTAGGATTAGCATGTGTGAGTTATGAAATTGGCTCTGTGTGTGGTGTATGGTGTGTGTGGTGTGTGGTGTGTGGTGTGTGGTGTGTGTGGTGTGGCAGTACCGGCTGCCCTGGTAAGCAGACCACTAAGAGAAGAGCAGGACAGATGTTGAGTAATGCCTCCAACAGCTGTTCATATCCATGTTCTCTCTCTCCATCTCCATCCATCTCTCTTTCTATCGCTGTCTCTTTTCTGGCTCTCTAATGAGTCCATGTTGACTGCACTTTTCCTCACATCCTGACAAACTCTGATGAACTCTGTTGACCTCATTCACCCTGGTGGAAAAAGCCCAAAGTCACTGAGGTCACAATGTATTGTCTTCCCCATTCTGCTTTCTACTCCAGCTCAACCCAGCCTCTACTCTACTGATTTCAGAGGAGCTCGGTGTGGCCCCACCATTTTTTTTAATTCAGCCCTGAAGTTGTGGCCGAGCTGACTGTGAACCTCTAGGCCATGTGTTGGTGTAGCCCCCTTGAAGGTGGGCAGCAAAACTGGCACAAACACCCACCAACCACCAACCAACCCAGGTAACACAGTGCTCTGAGGAAGTTTTTACCCAGTCAGCAAAACAACAGAAATCAAACAGAGACCAGCCTTTTACAGTTATGCAACACAGCTGCCTTGGAAGAGGTACTGGGTCCAAAAAGCATGAAACCTAGGTGGCATAAAGTGGCACAGACCCTTTCATAGTGGCTTGGAAAAGGCCCACTTTAAGGTATGGGGCACGCTTAGTGAGAGAGACAGAGGGAGGGAGAGAGAAGGATCAGTTTCACTCCCGTCTGTAACCAGCTATTCCCTTCACTCTTATCAGAGTGGTCCCAGCCATACAGAAAACCACTGCTGCTGATCCAACAAAAAACTATGACTACACTGTACATCATGTATAGTACCAACGCTACTACTACACTGTACATCATGTATAGTACCAACGCTACTACTACACTGTACATCATGTATAGTACCAACGCTACTACTACACTGTACATCATGTATAGTACCAACACTACTACTACACTGTACATCATGTATAGCACCAACACTACTACTACACTGTACATCATGTATAGTACCAACACTACTAACTTATCAGAATGAATGTAACCTGTCAGCCTTGTTGTAAAAAAACATAATTTAAGACAAGAGAGGGATAGGAAAAAAGAGGAAGAGAGTGAGAGAGAGAGAGGGAGAGAGGAAGAGAGAGGGAGAAAGAAAGAGAGGAAGAGAGATGAAGAGCGAGGAAGAGAGATGGAGGAAGAGAGGGAAAGAGAGGAAGAGAGAGGAAGCGAGAGAGAGGGGGAGAGGGAGGGGGAAGAAATAGTGAGTGCATTAAGGTCAGAGGGGTAAGTGAGGTCAGAGATTGTGGGCCTGTGCATGGCCTTTGTTCAGAGATGAAGAGAGAAGGGCATTGTGGGATATGGGTGTTCTTTTGTGAGAGACTGAGGCAGTCTCCCAGTGCCAGCCTACCACTGATCTCCCCTCTGGCACAAACCATCTGACTGTGTGTTACTGTGTGTGTCTCTCTCTCTCTCTCTCTCACTCTCTCTGTGTGTCTGTGTGTGTGCATGAGTTTCAATGTGTGTGAGAGACAGAGTGTGGATGTGTGCCCGCATCTTCCCACAGTAACAGCGCAGCATGGCCGTCAGGGCTGAGACAGAGGAGCTAATCTCTCTGTATTTCTGTAGCCTCAGACACAAAGCCAAGAGGGATGTGTCACTGCTGGGATGACTGGGCTCGAACACAGCATCCATTTAACAGGGATTATCTATTCAACAGAGTTATCTATTAGATATCTGTTATTCTGACTGACTATGTAGGGCTGCCAGCCTCGCTGCCTCTCGTGCCACATGCCAACCAGCCCCAGATGAGGAGCAGCATGAAATGACTGGCACCGTGCAAAGCTGGCAGCCTAGGCCTCTCTGTCAAACTCCCGGTCTCTGGGTGGGTCTCTGGGCGGGACCTGTGTGTAAGGGTATAACCCTGTGTCGGTGAGTACTCCCTGATCATGCCAACCTGCTCCAGGTGAGTCTATATGTGAAGAAATGCCTAGGGGTCGTAAATCTCCAGACTCTCCTCCCGCTTGGCCTAGGGGTCGTAAATCTCCAGACTCTCCTCCCGCTTGACCTTGGGGTCGTAAATCTTCAGACTCTCCTCCCACTTCAACAGTGGCGTTTGTGGACTTTCAGTGTTAGGTTCTAATTTTCAGAGTAAATAACTCAGACACTAGAGAAGCTTTAACCAAGTTTAATTCTTCCCAAAGGGTCGACACAGCTGTATTCAGAGAAAAGACATGACTTCCCCCGTGGTGGTATTCATACCCCACTTTGGGTGGAGTCTCCTCTTTATCTCGAAACATTGCATCCTTCTTGCTAAGCAGGGAACTAAGTGATATGAGCCTTCAACAGTTTCTCCCCTTACCAGTACTGTCACGAGCAATCGTTTTCCCTGCACTCAGCACATTCCGAGCTTAGTTGTCTTACTACAGAGAACCATTGACTTCTCTCTTTTATATACTAGGAGTCTGATCTATCATGTCTTTAATATCTCAATGTTCAAAGTTTACCCCGAATCCAACAACAGAAACCCAACACTAATGGCCCCTTCCTTTCAGCTAGCAACCTGAGCTGCCATGTTAAAACAGCTTCACTGACCATCCTGTAAATATAGGCACTCATTCACAGTCCCTTTAGAGATGTCAGAGAGAGAGAGAGAGATGTCAGAGAGAGATGTCAGAGAGGGAGAGAGAGAGAGGTCCCCTGGAGCAAAGATATGGCAGGGAAAGAGAGAGTAGCTAGAGCGAGATAAAGAGAGGGAAGGGAATAAAAGTTACAATGTGAATGACAGAAAGGGAAGCATGTGGAGTGTTTTGTGTGTGCTGTTGTCCCTAGGGAGGCTTGTATACAGCAGCATAATGAGATTGTATTGCTCATGCATGGTGGGCTGTGGTTGGATGTGATGGGGAGTGGAATGGAGCTGACTGGGTGTCTCTTTGCCGGGTGAGCCACAACTTCACAGGCGTGAAATAGAATCATGACATAGAAGACCGGCTGCAGCTCTGGAGTGATGCAGACTGGGCATCTGTCCTGCTTCATGTACAGGGTCCCTGGTGGCTGAAGCAATCACATGTACAGCTCAGGATTGGCACATAAATGCACACGGGGTAAGACACACAAATGAACATAGACACATGTAAGTACGCACATGCACACCCACCCACCCACGCACCCACACACACACACACACACACGCGCGCACACAGCCATGTAGGCCAAATAGGCTGCCTCTGCAGGTAGCCGGCTGGTAAGTGCTCAGATTAAACACAGTACACACCAAAGATATCCCTGGCTTCTTCCCCCACTCCTGGTCAAACAGCTGTTAGTGCTTCAGCCAGGCTGGGTGGATGGATGCTGGGTAATTGGGTCTGCTTTGTGGTTGGCCCCCTCTCAGCTGATCACAAAGCCGGAAATCTACAGTAGCTCGAAGTCCTGATAAGTCTACAGTACAAAGGTAGAGCACTATAATATAGGGAATGGAGCTGTTTGAAGACATATCATGGCTTTAAGCCATTTCTATGTGTCTGTCTCAGTTTATTATCTCTGTTTAGTCTTTATATTCTCTGTGGTTGACTCTTGGGGAGAAACATTGGAGTGGACTTCCAGGAATGATTCCCCTGGGAGAGAGCGCCAGCTATCTTGGACGTCATCCAGTCCCTGTACATACCACGGCTCCTCAAAGACCCGGGGGATTTTTCAGCGGTGCAGACCAGGGCATAGGTCACAAAAGCAAACAGAGGCGGAAGACAGAGCATTGCTGATCATCCAGTCCCAGCTGGAGGCTATCTAACGCTGTGCTCAACTCAATACAAGAGGATCAATACCAACAGGACAGTACGGTTTACTTTACGGTGACAGACAGCAATGTTAGAATATGCGCTCGGCAGTCGGCATACCGATGGCATGACATTCCACTTCTGAGACAGTGACCTCATGGCGAGCCATGGCAAATTCCATTATCCCTCTAGAACAAACCAAATGGAACTCGGGACTACTTTGTAATGAGAGACACGAATCCATGTGGTCACTGGAAACCACCGGCAGGGACAGACCTAACTCCATGCTTTAATGATCAAGCAAACGTAATGCTCAGGTTAACTGCTACTTCTCCTCAGTGGTCGTACCATTGTAACCCCTAGGGGTTAGGGAAGGTGACAGAGGGATGTGGAGAGGGTTGTGGCCCCTCTGAGGAGCGTTACTTGTGGCCCCCGGCGGCCGGCCCTGGTCCAGAGGGGTGTTCGGCCGAGCGGAATCCCGGAACTCGGGTCGGAGCGCTACTGTTGTTAATCCATCGATTACAGAGGAAACCAAGCTGACAGCACCCCCACGCTCCAACGAGCACCGAGACACACACTGCATCATGGCAAGAAAAACACACACACACTTCAACAAAAAATACCAGAGGTGTTTCCATGTTTCCATGTAACAGAATCAGCATTCTACTGGCATCCAAACCATCCTCCTTCACCTGAGTCACTTATTCCTTAAAGGAAACCTTATGGTGGTTTGATTCAGTCTGGTGACGATGTGTGTTTCAATCAGTTTCCATTCACAGTTTATCAAAGGGAGGAACACGGTGAGGCTGGGTAATCTTGATGAACACGATATCCTCTGTGTTTTAGAGAACAGGCTCTTATCCTGACATCAAAACCTGGAGCTTCTCAGAACCTCTGACTCCTTTAGAGGAAATGAAAATGGAGCCCTCTCATCCCAGGCTAGATCAATAGCATGCACGTAGGCATGCAAACACCCGCGCACACACACACATGCACACACACCTGCAAACACACACCTGCAAACCCACACACACACACCTGCACACACACACCTGCAAACCCCCACACACACACACAGACCAAGGGCTAAGTCATTACACATGAACAAGTCAACTCTGACCCCCAAGCATTCCATACTTTGAAATTTCACAGCGACACTCTCTCTTCCTCTCGCTGTTTAAGTTCCATCCGTCAACCACAAGTCCAAGACTGGAGAGCAGTAGGTGACCAATGGCTGTGCAGGTCTGAAGAGATGACCTCAGGGCTCTGTCTACTGCCTCCTCCAGGTCATTCATGTAGGGCGTCTGTTAGAGTTGGAGACGTTGTGATTTGGTGTGCACCAAGGCACCGTTCTAGCATCGCTACTTTATGACCTCAACATGCGGTCACACAAAAAGAGAAGGTCATCAATCATGCAGAAAGACCATCACATTGGATCAGCTAAATGCCTTGTCTAATACACAAACAACTATATAGATGTGGAAAGGGCAAGGCGCTTGGCAGACTCTTTATCCCTATGGGGACACCAGTGTGGGTTGCTGTGGTCCCCATTAGGGCCACCACTGAGCATGTGCTAAATGCATGTCTGCCCTACCCTGATGGCTCTCCTGGCACTGTTCAATGTGCTAATTTGTTTCACAAACCAAGTTCATTTGTGGCCTAATTATACGTCTCTCTCTCTCTCTCTCTCTCTCTCTCTCTCTCTCTCTCTCTCTCTCTCTCTCTCTCTCTCTCTCTCTCTCTCTCTCTCTCTCTCTCTCTCTCTCTCTCTCTCTCTCTCTCTCTCTCTCTCTCTCTCTCTCTCTCTCTCTCTCTCTCTCTCTCTCTCTCTCTCTCTCTCTCTCTCTCTCTCTCTCTCTCTCTCTCTCTCTCTCTCTCTCTCTCTCTCTCTCTCTCTCTCTCTGAAGGGAGTCGTGGGTGTATGGAGTGCCTGCCGCCAGCCTCGCTGCCTCTCTGCCCCTCGTGCCACATGCCAACCAGCCCCAGATGTGTAGCTGCATGAAATGACTGGCACTGTGCCAAGCTGCCAGCCTAGGCCTCTCTGTCAAACTCCCGGCCTCTGGGTGGGTCCTGTGTGTAATGGTATAACCCTGTGTGGGCGAGTGTTCTCTGAACTGTTATATCCACCATTTAAACAGAGCTTTACAGGGCCTTGTAATATACTTTTATGTATTGAAATGTAATTCCACGCAGTAAACAACACACCATACTGTAGGATGCAGTCATTGGACCTAGTTCAATAACACCAGGCCAGATGGGAGCAGCAGTGCTAGTCATGGACCCGTTTTACAGCCATAACCCGCCAACAGTTATGCCCTGCCTGTGTTAAAGGTGATTACCCACAGTGAGAGCTGGCCTTTATCAATGCAGGGAGACAGTTACAAGGTTATAAGTAGGGCAGGAACAAGTGGAAACACCAAGCTCCCTGTTATGGAAGAAAGCAATCAGGCCTGAATATGAGTCGCAAAAAAGAGGAAATCGATAATGCAATGTATTCGTGGGGGACCCATGCATATCCACGAGCACACGCATGCGAGCACACACACACACACACACACACACACACACCCGCAGTACCCTTAATGAGCTCGGGAGTTGAGGGCCTTCCCTCCTTCACTGTGGGTGACTCTTAAAACTCTCATACTAGAGCAGGTCTGCAGTGTGTAGACTCGCCTTGTAAACACAGCCAGCCAATAAGTGTTACCCTGGATGCTCCCCAGAGGTACTTGGTCCACACCAGCCGGCCCATCCATCCCAGGGGCACCCAAAATGCAAGGACTCAATACCAGAGAGGATTATAGTCCAAGCCACTGTCACCACTGGTTTACCACAGAGCACTGAAACAAAGGAATCCACAAAGGCAGACATTTCTAAATACATTATGGACGTAGTTGCAGCCTTAATCTAAACAGAGGTTTTGTTTCTACTGGACAACATGTGACCTCGTCCCCAAGCTCAATTGCTACCATATATAGAAAGCCATCTGGGGATAAAATTACTGACATTGAATTCAGTGAGGCAGGAAAGCTTTAGGCTATTTCAGTTATAGAGTGCCCTAAAATACTAATTGTCATTGTAGGTTTCTGTAAAAGTGTGTTAAATATCTAGGTGGAGTAGTTGCCTAATATGGAAACCTTAATATAGGCTGAATGCCAAGCCTGTAAACGTTGTGGATTTTACGTTGCCTGGCCAACATGCCTTGCTTATATTTTACAACTCAGTTGTTCGTCATATCATAGAAATAATTCAAATGTGTAAATGGTCGGGGCACTTTAAAGGAGCCGAGGGATTATTAAGACATCATTGGTCAGCTTTCCTCCACGTCTAGTTTTCCTGACCACAGAACCTGACCTGGAAAACTCCTGGTCCTAATGGGGTATGGATGTGGTAGTACAATAACCTTTAGATGACTGGCTAGGTAGTCTGTCCTGGCTGTCATTCTGATCTGGCCCTGCCCTCCCTCCGTAGAGACTAAACTCCAGGCCAATGTTCCCTCTAAGCTGCGAGCGAGCGTTCACGGTCACGCAGCTCCCCCAGAAACAAATATAGCCCACAGAGAGAAGCACTCAACAATCGCAGTCGACTGGTCGATCTCCAAGCAGGGCTGTGGCGGACACGGAATTTTGTCAGCCAGTGATTGTCAAGAAAATAACTGTCGGTCTCACAGTAATTGACCGTTCATGAACAAACACATTTAGCATCTCCTGTCTTCCACACACAGCCTCCAAGCCACGGATGCAGACCTTTGGAACATCTACATTTGAAAAAGTCTAATAAATGTAATATAGCCTACACCTTCACAATAAATACATGTAATACAGCCCTGCACCTTCACAATAAATCCATGTAATACAGCCCTGCACCTTCACAATAAATCCATGTAATACAGCCCTGCACCTTCACAATAAATCCATGTAATACAGCCCTGCACCTTCACAATAAATCCATGTCATACAGCCCTGCACCTTCACAATAAATCCATGTAATACAGCCCTGCACCTTCACAATAAATCCATGTAATACAGCCCTGCACCTTCACAATAAATCCATGTAATACAGCCCTGCACCTTCACAATAAATCCATGTAATATAGCCTACACCTTCACAATAAATCCATGTAATACAGCCCTGCACCTTCACAATAAATCCATGTAATACAGCCCTGCACCTTCACAATAAATCCATGTAATACAGCCCTGCACCTTCACAATAAATCCATGTAATACAGCCCTGCACCTTCACAATAAATCCATGTAATACAGCCCTGCACCTTCACAATAAATCCATGTAATACAGCCCTGCACCTTCACAATAAATCCATGTAATACAGCCCTGCACCTTCACAATAAATCCATGTAATACAGCCCTGCACCTTCACAATAAATCCATGTAATACAGCCCTGCACCTTCACAATAAATCCATGTAATACAGCCTACACCTTCGCAATAAATCCATGTAATACAGCCCTACACTTTCACAATAAATCCATTATTTACTTTAGACAGGTCTAAAGAAACATGATATGAAGAAAATGTAGTCTATTTCAGAATAACAGAATACCATACTCTGAGTTGTCCTTATGTTAGATACTGATCTGGCTATGCCATATGGCTGTGGGCTACACTAGTTCATTTAGCAGACAAGATTTGCTTAGAATTTCGTGGCATTATTTTATAGAATGAAGAATACAATTGAATACAATTGCAACAGTGTGCATCCTTATCCAATTCCGAAGTGCATATTGAAGATATTGGAATTGTCCACATTTACTTTTCGTCAGCCAACAAGATGAGTAGGCCTAACGAACAGCAAGAGCACTAGCCTATGTCAATCTACTATCCCCCATAGTACAAAAGTTGACCTATTCTATTCTGTGTGAGAAATAAATATTCCAAACATAGTCTGGGACAGATGCGATAGATCCCAAATTAATACAACCACTAGCATCAAAAACATTTTTTTTACGCAATGAGGCTGACCCAACAGATCAGAACGTTTAGCTTAAAATGTTGATAAACTATTAGCCTATTTCTTCACATTATAAGCACAGCAATACGCACACGGCAGTAGGCAACAAACACTAATTGGAAAACAGCATTATCAAAAGTGACCACAAATATGATATGCAGGTAATGCCTTTACTATAAAGGTGCATTTTTATGGTGAAAATGATCTTCCCCAAACTTGAAACTCACACGCTGCACACATTATGTATGCCAGTTAAACTCCACACCCGTTGTAAAGCGGATTAATGTGCTTAATTTGAAGAAGTTATTTGGCCACTTTAATTGTGATACAATCCTTATTAAAACAAATATGCCTATGGGCTAGGCTACATGGGGTGTGCGACTATGATTCGAAAAAGTCATTTAAAAAAGGCATTGTTTCTTATGCTGGGCATCATATACAATTGATAATATATAATTCACAAGTGACAGGCTAATATTGCACCCATCAGACTATTCTTGATTTAATCTTTACATCCAGTTGAAGTCGGGAAGATTACATAACTATCACGTTTGTCTGAATGGACCAAGGCGCAGCGTACTTAGAGTTCCACATGTTTAATAATTATGAAACTCACCAAAAACAATACAGAAGAAAAGGAAACGTGACGTTCTGGGCTGCTCACAGGCACAAAAACAAGATCCCACAAACAACAGGTGGGAAAAGGCTGCCTAAATATGATCCCCAATCAGAGACAACGATAGACAGCTGCCTCTGATTGGGAACCATACCAGGCCAACAAAGAAATAGAAAACATAGATTGCCCACCCTAGACACACCCTGACCTAACCAAATAGAGAATTAAAAGGATCTCTAAAGGTCAGGGAGTCATTAAAACTTGTTTTTCAACCACTCCACAAATTTCTTGTTAACAAACTATAATTTTGGCAAGTCGGTTAGGACATCTACTTTGTGCATGATACAAGTAGTTTTTCCAACAATTGTTTACAGACAGATTAATTCACTTATAATTCACTGTATCACAATTCCAGTGGGTCAGAAGTTTACATACACTAAATTGACTGTGCCTTTAAACAGCTTGGAAAATTCCAGAAAATGATGTCATGGCTTTAGAAGCTTCTGATAGGCTAATTGACATAATTTGAGTCAATTGGAGGTGTACCTGTGGATGTATTTCAAGGCCTACCTTCAAACTCAGTGCCTCTTTGCTTAACATCATGGGCAAATCAAAATAGATCAGCCAAGAACCCAGAAAAAACATTGTAGACCTCCACAAGTCTGGTTCATCCTTGGGAGCAATTTCCAAATGCCTGAAGGTACCACGTTCATCTGTACAAACAATAGTTTGCAAGTATAAACACCATGGGACCACGCAGCCATCATACCGCTCAGGAAGGAGACATGTTCTGTCTCCTAGAGATGAATGTACTTTGGTGCGAGAAGTGCAAATCAATCCCAGAACAACAGCAAAGGACCCTGTGAAGACGCTGGAGGAAACAGGTACAAAAGTATCTATATCCACAGTAAAACAAGTCTTATATCAACATAACCTGAAATGCCGCTCAGCAAGGAAGAAGCCACTGCTCCAAAACCCACCATAAAAAAGCCAGACTACGGTTTGCAACTGCACATGTGGACAAAGATTGTACTTTTTGGAGATATGTCCTCTGGTCTGATGAAACAAAATTAAAACTGTTTGGCCATAATGACCATCGTTATGTTTGGAGGAAAAAGGGGGATGCTTGCAAGCCGAAGAACACCATCCCAACTGTGAAGCACGGGGGTGGCAGCATCGTGTTGTGGGGGTGCTTTGCTGCAGGAGGTACTGGTGCACATCACAAAATAGATAGCATCATGAGGCAGGAAAATGATGTGGATATATTGAAGCAACATCTCAAGACATCAGTCAGGAAATTAAAGCTTGGATGCAAATGGCAGAACTGAAAAAGTGTGTGTGAGCAAGGAGGCCTTCCAACCTGACTCACTTACACCAGCTCTGTCAGGAGGAATGGGCCAAAATTCAACCAACTTGTTATGGGAAGCTTGTGGAAGGCTACCCGAAACATTTGACCTAAGTTAAATCAAATCAAATGTATTTATATAGCCCTTGGTACATAGGCTGATATCTCAAAGTGCTGTACAGAAACCCAGCCTAAAACCCCAAACAGCAATCAATGCAGGTGTAGAAGCACCTGCAAGTGTAGAAGCACCAGCCATTTAAAGGCAATGCTACCAAATACTAATTGAGTGTTTGTAATTTTCTGACCCACTGGGAATGTGATGAAAGAAATACAATTTGAAATAAATAATTCTCTCTACTATTATTATATTTCACATTCTTAAAATAAAGTGGTGATCCTAACTGACCTAAGACAGGGAATTTTTACTAGGATTAAATGTCAGGAATTGTGAAAAACTGAGTTTAAATGTACTTGGCTAAGGTGTATGTAAACTTCCGACTTCAACTGTATACTAAATAATATATGTGTGAAATTTGTTTTGATTTAGAATGGACCATTATCATGCAAACAGTGGTAGGGGAAAAATACATGTCATCACTGCACTTAAATAGAGAATGGAGGACACTTTTCCTGTGGTTCATTTTCATGCCAACCAGGTAGGCTATACTCCTGTTGTAGAGAGAAGTCATGTGCTTAATATTTGCTTAATATTAGGAATGTTGAGAAATAAATAAAGTAGGCCTATGCTATAAAAAGCTGATGGGTGCCTCCCCTTTATAATAGAAGCCATCACTCTGTTTTCTCATGCAATTGCATAGCCTATATAAATGTTGCACTACATGAGCTCATGGGCTCTTATGAAGTGTTTGATTCGTTTTGTAATGACATTTGCATTGATGTCAGAGTGATTAGAGGGACAATCGAGTGCTGAGTACCAGGCAGTTAGCGAGTTTGGTAGGCTACTAATGACCATCATCAGCATCAGAGCTTGGAGAAGCCTAATTACCGTGACTAAACGGTCAGGTGGAATTTGACTGCCTTCATGACTCGTGATGGTCACTGCAACATCAATGTTGTATTTTGAGACAAGCTTGAATAAGCTAAGTAGCCAATAGGCAGAGGGTAGCATCATTTGTCTGATTCTCTGTAGTAATGGTATGGGAATAATTATGCATTTTACTTTGTGAAGTGGTTTCTTGCATCAAACAACACACCAACATGTTCAGTCACCTTGTCTGAAGGACATGTGGATAAACAGTTAAAAAAAATAATAATATTGAACTTTTATTTAACTAGGCAAGTCAGTTAAGAACAAATTCTTATTTACAATCTACCCCAGCCAAACCCAGATCACTGGGCCAACTGTGCCCCACCCTATTGGACTCCCAATCACAGCCGGATATGATGCAGCCTGGATTCAAACCAGGTACTGCAGTGACACCTCTTGTACTGAGTTGCAGTGTCTTAGACCATTGCGAAACTCGGGAGACCAGTTTAATATCAACCCCTGTACGTTTTTATCAAATGTTTAATGGAATGTAGGCCTACACTGAACACCACACATTGGCTGCTACTGTAGGGTGAATGATAGAACAGCTATTTCCATTTTAAATAGTTATGGGAAGGCCTCCCTGGTGGCGCAGTGGTCTAAGGCACTGCATCGCAGTGCTAGCTGTGCCACCAGAGACTCTGGGTTTGAGCCCAGACTCTGACACAGCCGGAAGTACATGGTGCGACGCACAATTGGCCTAGTGTGTTCCGGATTAGGGAGGGTTTGGCCGGTAGGGATATCCTTGTCTCATCGTGCACTAGCGACTCCTGTGGCGGGCCAGGCGCAGTGCACGCTGACCAGGTCGCTAGGTGTACGGTGTTTCCTCCGACACATTGGTGCGGCTGGCTTCCTGGTTGGATGCGCGCTGTGTTAAGAAGCAGTGCGGCTTGGTGGGGTTGTGTTTCGGAGGAAGCATGTCTCTCCCGAGCCCGTACGGGAGTTGTAGAGATGAGACAAGACAGTAACTACTAATAATTGGATACTATGAAACTGGGGAGAAAAAGGGGGTAAAAAAATGATGGGATGCTTTTTCTCCATTGTTTTTGATGGTAGGCCTGCATTATGATCAAATTGCCACAGTAGCCTACTTGGCCACTGTTAAAACTAACTTAAAGTGGGTACAGCCTCAGTGTTCACAGTAAATACATGCTGGAAGTTGCACAGAATTTTCACAACATTCAAGTTTGCTCTCAGCAGAACTGAAATTTGCTCAGTGCCAAAAACAATTAGACGGAACATAGCTCCAGGCATGTCCCAACAGACAGACCTGGCTGGCACTGTGGGATGAGATTAAAACAGGAAAAGCACATAGCCCACACTACAACCACAGGCTTTTCCTAAGAAATATACATCCAACTGGCTGTGGTCGTGTGTGTGTGTGTGTGTGTGTGTGTGTGTGTGTGTGTGTGTGTGTGTGTGTGTGTGTGTGTGTGTGTGTATATATATATATATATACACACAGAGAGAGAGAGAGCAACAGAGAGAGACATAAAGAGAAAGACAGAGAGACAGAGATAAAGAGAGAGAAAGACAGAGAGAGACAGAGATAAAGATAAAGAGAGAGAGAGAGAGAGAGAAAGACAAAGGGAGTCAGAGACAGGGATATGCTATACAGCTATAGGTGGAGTGTGATAGCCACCCTGCCCTAAACGTGTGTGTGACACAGTGATCAGGGTCGGTCAGGGAGACAAAATGAAAGGCAAAATGTAATTAATCTCTCTCACACACACACACACACACACACACACACACACACACACACACTGGAATGGGGACGTGGATACCTAGTCAGTTGCACAACTGAATGCATTCAACTGAAATGTGTCTTCTACATGTAACCCAACTCCTCTGAATCAGAGAGGTACCCCCCATACCTCTCTGATTCAGAGGAGTTGGGTTAAATGCAGAAGACACATTTAATGCTTTAATGGCTGCTTTAATCCACGTCATCAGCGCACAAGAGCAGTTCTTGTGTGGCTTAACTGCCTTGCTCAAGGGCAGAAGACGCAGTATATCACCACACCCTTGCTTCCCTGCTGCTCCGTCAGTCACACAATGTACCCTTCATTCCCTTCATTCAGAGCAAGACAAGAGGAGGACAAAGAGAGAGATGACTATTCTTACCAAAATAAGAACAACACAACAGTTGTTCAGTAGAGGCCTGGTTCAACACCCTCCATGCCCTCCTCCTCCCCTCTGATAACTGAGTACAAGTTTGAACAAATATGGAGAGCCAACAATCGGTTACATTTCCACATCCACTAGACTGTTTGATAAGAGAGGTGTGGTAATAGCTGAGGTATGGTGTTAATAAACAGGAGAACAGAAGGTGGGCAGGTCTGGGATGCAGTACACCAGGGCAGCTGTTCAGTTCTGGCCCTCCCTTGGTGAGATCCAGATGACTGCTGGAGTCAGCAACTAATAAGGTACACGAACACACGAACACACACACACACACACACACACACCATCCCTCCACGGTTTTACATGGAGCCATTTAGGTTCCACCAACCACATCCCACCAAACTAAAAACCACTCCTCTTCCACTGACCATTTCTCAATACAGAACATATTGGCCAGGTCATCACCCACTCAGACCCAAGCCCAGTCAGCAGAATTCCAGCAGATTCCCCTTCTTGCCCCTCTAGCATTCCAGCATCCCCCACCTCTCCCACACAGATCTGCACTCTGACAAGAACACGCTGGGCTAAAGCTCTGTTTCAGCTCTAAATAAGGTTATTCTATTTCTAGAATTTAAGAGAATAGCATCCTATTAGTGGGAGAAGGCATGCAAAAAAGCCTCAACTATAAGGCACACTTACCCCTTATGCAAATCTATCACACGTTACATTACATCCAATGCCCTGCAATTCACAGAACTCAACTAACCAGACAACAGCTAATTATTAGGCCTATTCTTTAATGGTCAAGGCATATCAGGAGAGAGTCAAATCAATCAGATGTCTATCTGGATGTCCTTTTCCAGGTCACAGCACCTTTGCCTTAACGAAGCCCACAGAGACGCTCGGTTTGGCTGTTACCTAGCAACAAGTGTTCTGAGTGACATTCGATATCCATTAGGCCATACGTCATGAAAGGCGGCTGGAACGGGCCGAGAGCATTCATCCTATAGAATCCTTGTGTGTAAAGAAAAACCTCTAAGACGGATATTACAGAGACCGTAAACTCGGCACCCAGAATCTCAAGTGCGAGCTGTTGTTAAGACTGTCACGAGAGACGATGCAGACTGCAACAGTGACATGAATAACAATCGGAGGGAAATGCTTTATACAGCCGTAGTTAAACACATTCCTTTGAATGGTCTGGTTTGATTAGGCTAGATATGGCAGCCAGTCTGTTTCTTTATCCTCTCCTCCCTCACCTGTCTTGTTTGGGTGGCTAGTGTTGTCAACTGCACAGACTACTGTGTTTGATGAACACCAAGTTGTTATCCTATCTCTGGTGTGTGAAGACACATTCTGGGCGTTTGAATTCAGAAATCACAGCAGGTAGAATCTCTCTCTCTCTCTGTCTCTCTCTCGCTCTCTCTCTCGCTCTCTCTCTCTCGCTCTCTGTCTCTCTCTCTGTCTCTCTCTCTGTCTCTCTCTCTGTCTCTCTCTGTCTCTCTGTCTGTCTCTCTGTCTGTCTGTCTCTCTCTCTCTGAACCATTAACTGGTGCCTCCATTGTAGACAGAGAGTTAATTAAGACACCATTAACTGGTGCCTCCATTGTTGACAGTTAATTATCTGTGTGTGTGTGTGTTTGTTTTCAGTTAGAGTGCAATAACAACATCAGTAGCAGCAGATAGTAAAACAGAGCCCCGATGCTTCAGCGTGCATTTGTGAGCACGTCAATACTCACCCAGTCTCAATCTATCAGAGCTCATTAAGCCCAACACAGTCTTTTCCCATCCCTCTCTCCTTCCCTCTTTCTTTCTCTTCCTTTCTCTCTCGCCCCTTTATCTCTCTGTAGGTGAGTAGGCTCGTATGGCTTGGATGAGCTTAGTCCACTTGAACTTCACTGGCAACAGCCATAAACCATTTTATATACGATTCATTGGGACATTTCTCTCACAACATCAAGCAATGTTTCAATAAACACAAAGCTGTAAGACAACAAAACACCGAAGCCAATCAACCTGCATGTAGCACAAAGCCAACAGGAAACAGATTAATTATACAGTTTGCCTTCACTTCAGATCAGTGCAGATCAATAGGATGACATCATGAGAAGGAACTTCTTTAGACTAGATTCACCCCCTGGTACTACAGCCTAGTGTACTACAGCCTAGTGTACTACAGCCTAGTGTACTACAGCCTAGTAGTGCCCCTCACCTTGCACTTCATCATGTCGCTGACCCGTTCCTGCATGGACTGTCCAGCCTTGGGCCTGACCAGGAGGTAGAGGGTTCGGACCTCTGGACAGGACCGCAGCAGTTTCTCCACCAGCACCTTGCCCATGAAGCCCGTGGCGCCAGTGATCAGCACATTCTTGCCTGCGTAGTAGTCAGCGATAGATGCCATGCTGGCGTCTGCCCCTGCCTCTTCTCCTGTCTTTCCCATCTGTGTAGCTTGTCCTGGTCTAGGCAGCTCCTAGAGAGATAGATAAAGGGGTGGCTGGAGAGAGAATGAGAGAGAGAGAGAAGAAACGATAGGAGACAATTAGCTGAGGCTGAGAGAAAATTAGAACCGCACTACACTCTGTTCAGACTCAGAATCTCTTTACATGAGCAAACACTCATTACACTTGACATAACCTACAGTATGTATTGTGTATGTATTAATGCTGAGTATTAGGTGACAGACCTGTAGAGAGAAGTAGAGCTGGGACTCACTGGGTGCTGGGAGTAACTTTGTTAATGACATGGTAAGTGGGGAGATGATGTTATTGCGGATGTATTGAAAGTGTCACACCCTGATCTGTTTTACCTGTCTTTGTGCTCGTCTCCAACCCCCTCCAGATGTCACCCATCTTCTCCATTATCCCCAGTGTATTTATACCTGTGTTCTCTTTTTGTCTGTTACCAGTTTGTTTTGTTCGTCAAGCCTATCAGCCTATTTTCCCCTTGCACCGGTCTTTTTCTAGAAATGCTTGTGTTCCTAGCTCCAACAGTGCAGAAAGATTATATGAAAACACAAATCGAAAAGTAAAAGAATGAAATAAATAAATAAATAAACAAACATGAATGCAAAAAAACCTGTTTTGGGCTAATAATGTAAGAAATAACACAAAAATAAAATAAAATACTGCAAAGTTGCTTAGGAGCAAGAAGCAGAGCTGCCATGTCTATCAGCGATCATGAATATTCATAAGGCAATCAATCACAGCCTATAGCTGTAGTAAAGGTAATGCATCATTATTACCCCATTCAGAAGAGTGTCAGCCAGCTTTGGTTATAAGATAGTTTCCAAGCCAGTACAAAGAGCATCATTAACCCCTCCCTTCTCAGGGCAGTCATCCAGAGAGCCAACTACATATCAAGGTCAGCAATAGAGCTCGCCAGCTTGTAGTCACAAAAAACTGAAATGAGTTAGCATTTTCTACCTCTAGCTTGTTCAGCCATTCCTATGGAGGAAATGAAAAGGGATAGAATGGGGTTTTGGGATAAACACAGAAAATAAGGTCTGAGGTTGAAATAGGTTTAGGAGATTCAGTCATTTTAGCAGATGCTCTTACCCAGAGCGACTTACAGTAGTCACTGCATACATTTTCATACTGATCCCCCACGGGAATCCAACCTACAACCCTGGCGCTGCAAGTGCCCTGCTCTACCAAGTGAGCCACACGTTTTGTTCTATGAGATAACATCAGTCAGTCAACATGACCTTTATGAATTATGAAGACTTCATGTGCTTTGGGACTGTTTTTATTACATAAATTCTTCAGAATTCACAAAAAGTGACATTAGCTGATGAAGATTATCTCATAGAACAAAATGTATAAGATCTCTTAAGCCTGTGTTTACCACAGAACTTATTTTGGGAGTTTATCCAAAACCCCTACAAAACCTCCATTAATTTCCCCACAGGCTTTGGCCATCGAGCCATGGTGGAATTAGTCTCCGTTAGTGCCTACAAAAAGACACCATTACTATTGCTCTCAATGCCCTCTCCTACTGTATCTTAACACCTTAACCAGCATGAGATGTGAGGTGAACAACAATTAAACACTGAAATTGTAGGGTGTGCAGAAGATGAGTATGCAAGTAGAGATACTGGGGTGCAAAGGAGCAAGATAAATAAATAAATACTATATGGGGATGAGGTAGATTGGATGGGCTATTTACAGATGAGCTATGTACAGGTACAGTGATCTGTGAGCTGCTCTGACAGCTGGTGCTTAAAGCTAGTGAGGGAGGTAAGAGTCCCCAGCTTCAGATATTTTTGCAGTTCGTTCCAGACATTGGCAGCAGAGAACTGGAAGGAGAGGTGGCCAAAGGAAGAATTGGCTTTGGGGGTGACCAGTGAGATATACCTGCTGGAGCGCGTGCTACGGGTGGGTGCTGCTATGGTGACCAATGACAGTATACCTAGCTTCACGTTGTAATGATGGTGTCCTTTGGGTTTATGTAGGCTACATTGACATCTGATTTGTCCAACCTCACACCAAATGTACTTTCAAATACAGCCTGCGTTAGAAAAGTTAGAGGAGTTACTTTCAACTATTCAATGTGATTCCATTCAACATATCACACGCCTCTCCAAAGCGGATAACAACCCTGGCCTAAGTTAACCAGCCTGCAAAACTGGTGTCCTATCAGCCTTATAAACGATGACCATCAAATACTGGCACAAAGATTGGTCAGTGTTTAGTGGGGCCAGCCAACCAACCATGATAAGTGTTCAAGCTAGAAAAGCCATGTGCGGGTTCTCTGTATCCTTCTCCATCTTCTCTCCTGGTCTCTGGGCCACAGGTTCCCAACAGTGTTAGCTGAAGGACTGGAACTACATCCCCCAAAGCAACGACTAAGATACAGAGAAAATAGAGAAAAACCTACCTCCCTCCCTCAAACACACATCTCTGACCCTAACCTCTCTCTCCCACAGTGTGACTCTTTAAAACGACCCTACAAAAGGGGGTCACGGTCAAGGTCCCTTCATTGATATCATGTCATGTCTATGCTCCAGTATATTGCAGAGATTCTTGGGAGACTAAAGGACCAGGGGGGAGGAGCTGGAGGTCACTATGGATTAGCTCCTCACATGGATACACACAAACCAGCAGTCCAGCCAGAGCATTCCATCCAGGTCACAGCCTTCAGCCGCTCACTCCTCTTCTCCCCATCAAGAAGTAGATTAGAGTGGGAGAGTGAAGGAGCTGATAGGAATAGCCTCACTAACACTCACACTATGGTTATCTATGATCTGTAGCCCACTATACTCTCTGTGACTGCTTACAGTAGTTTGGGTCTATAGAGAGAGACTGGCTCTACTGCCTTCACTAAACATCAGCTATGGTATGTCCTTCACCAAGGGGATGGACACTGACACCTGCTGCAGTAGAGTCCCAGTCTTAACACATGGGGCTGGGGGCAGAGGGGAGCTGTCAATCACAGACATGCAGCTTGGAGCGAGGGAAGGTGAGGTTGATCCTGGCTCAGGATAAATCCCCAAACCATTTATCTGGTCGATAATGTGTATGATCGAGACTTAGAGGACTCAGCCAAAGTAAGGCTCTGGAGATGTCAATCTGTATTAACTTGATCCAAACTGCTCTGTCACTAAATGACAATCTCATCACATTCCCTGCTTTGTAACCCTAAAGGATAAGTCAACTACTTGTTTGCTGATAAGTGCGGAGTCTTTTTGACAAAGAACCATATAGCCTCAGAAAGTCATTTAAAGACAGTTCCATAATGATGTTGAGAGACTTTTCTGCTATCAAAGTTACAGCACAAATCCTCCTCCACTGCAGGATTTTCTCATTAGGCATCCAGCTACTGCCGTTTCCTTTGAGCGAGTGCTTTTCTGTGTTTTGCCTTGGCAGCTCCTCTCACCAGGAGGTCTGTGCCTGTTTTAAGGAAGACAGCTGTTGGACTCACGGCGTTCCTCAGCGGTACTCTGCCACAGAGGGCCTTACAGCCTTTAAGCACATCAATCTGCCATTGGTCGGTCAGTAGAAACCCAGACACACACTACAGCCTCGCTGGCTGCCCGCCGTCTGAGAAATGAACACGGACCGAAGCCAGCTCAACAGAGAACAGAGAAAGAATCAGAAAGAGGAATACTGTGACTGACAATAATTAAGGCGACTTTAGTGTACTAAGAACGGGCAGTGCCCAACATCACAAAAGAGAAGTCAGCAGCCTCTTCCACAAAACGGCCACTCTCCCCTGAGAACCCAGGCCTTGGAGGCTGCTCAACCAAAGAGCACCACCCACAACAGTAAACACATCCGCGCCAACCACCTGGGTTTCAGGCAGCAGCGGGCACCAGCTGCCAACAGCCCTATCTCATCCAACAACCTGGCATTGTGCACTCCCTGGAACTCGGGAAGTACATAGGGGCCGTGCCCTACTTAGGAGCCCAACTATTCCACAGCCACAGACTGTCAGTCTGCCTGTCTATCGTTGGCTAATGGGTCAAACACAGAGCTCTGTTTAGAGATTAAGATGGGTGACATTGATGATGAACGATGATTACTGTTTTCATGAGGCACAACGTTTACTGGGAAGGATGAGTAGGGTACAGCCTTGTGAATGAGGGCTTGCATTCGCAAAGCTACTTTCCTTCGTTTTGCAGGCCTACTGGTTTGGCCAAAAGAGGAAATGAGTTCTCCCTTTCTCTGTGTTGCTATACGCACCGTCTTTGGCCTGAGGGGGTGGATGATGGAGAAATATACTGGTCATTAGATTAAAGCAGTGGTTAACGCTTAACGCTTAAAGAAAAAAATATGGATGAACCTAATCCTGTGGTTTAGCCTGTGTATGACTAGAGGGAATAGAAGCTACATGAGAACGCTAACAAGCAAACTAAGAAGCACAATGAGTTGGTTTTCAGCCCAGGACCCACATCAATTTCAAGATGGTGGAAATTCAGTGGACCGCCAACAGGTTAGTACGACATTCACTGACAATCCAATGCTGGCCATTCACCATTCCCAGGAGACACAACAGTGTCAGTAACCCAGACACAACCCTCCACTGTTGCTGAAGCATCCATGTCTTGGGCCTTTTTCAATGATGCATCATCCTTACATGTAACAGCAGCCTCGACTTCCTGCTATCTAGGTCATAATAGTGTAAACAAACTTTGAGGTCAAAACACAAAGCAATCCACAAAAGCCGTTCACCAATAAGTGACAGTCAAGGGCTCTCGTTGGAGATGGCATTATATTATTTACCCCACACAAACATTCTGTCAGGAGTTTTTCCTGCTTTGTTTTTTGTTTCCTTGCATGTGTGGGCGTTTAATTGCCAAAATAGTTCGATTTAATTGCATTAGCTGTGCAAAAAGCTTTAAGCTCTTTCTTTTATAAGCCTATATGTGATTAATTTAATGTAATAATGAATTTAATTGAGTAATTTCCTTTCTAGTTTTCCCTCCACTCTATAGATACACAGTAAACCTGGGCTATGGAGACGGTTGTTATTTTATGACGTCACATTTCCAGTATGGTGCTTGGCCCATAGACTCACACTTTGCTGTTTCCACAAGCCGACTGTCAGATTCAGGTGTCCTCTATGGAACTCATGCACTGGTAGATTGAATGTGTGTATATCGTTACGTTATCTGTGATCTAAAGGATTCTGTAATTACACTACCCCTGACAGTGAATGACAGAGGCAGGGTACATGGTGTCTATTTGCCTTTGGTCCGGACCCAGACCTGGCCTCTGCTCACTGTACTGCATCACCCTGGTCTGGGTCAGACAGGCCAGGCACAGGATATCCTGGCACCTTGGCATCAGTCCAAAGCCCCTATATGGTGAGTGACAGCTACCACAGCTTCCTTGCTCATTAGCCTATATGATCCAGGATATCTGTGTCCATTCTAAAGACAACCTGCCTAACGTGTGGGTATAACGTTTAGGGTTTAATCATGTTAAAATATTGAATATGACAGTAATAATATATCATACATAGAGTAAAATACAAGCCTATATGTTCACGTATTTTAGTAATGGACACATCCACTCAATCGCATGACATTTTGAAAGCTACACAGACCAAAATTATGTGATCCCATGAAAATACACACACACACTGTCCACACACGCACTGGTAGTCCTGTCCACACACGCACTGGTAGTCCTGTCCACACACGCTCTGGTAGTCCTGTTCTCACACACACTCTGGTAGTCCTGTTCTCACACACACTCTGGTAGTCCTGTTCTCACACACACTCTGGTAGTCCTGTTCTCACACACACTCTGGTAGTCCTGTTCTCACACACACTCTGGTAGTCCTGTTCTCACACACACTCTGGTAGTCCTGTTCTCACACACACTCTGGTAGTCCTGTTCTCACACACACTCTGGTAGTCCTGTTCTCACACACACTCTGGTAGTCCTGTTCTCACACACACTCTGGTAGTCCTGTTCTCACTCACACTCTGGTAGTCCTGTTCTCACTCACACACACACACACACACACACACACACACATAAAAGAAAAACACAAAACCCATGCATGTATTTTACAGGCATTACATCATTAAACCATGCTACAGCAAACACAGGAATAGTCTTGGTCCTACATCACATCAGGAAGTGGGGAGTCACCAGTAGAACATCCTGCTGTGTGTAATAACTAGTTTGAGCAGTCATTACCAAGGTGTTGGCGGCCCAGTCCCACCTGTCCCTAGGCTGCCACACAGAGACAATATGCTGATGGGAACAGGCCCTAATTCACACCAAAGACTCATTACTAAGATGGTGAACAGTTAGCATGTCAGGCTAACAGGGGGCTGCTTAGTTAGAACCCATTCATCACAGGCTGGGACTGTGGGCCAGTGACTCAATCCCCTAAAGTGGAAAAAGGGATATCGTTGCAGCCATAACCACCGACTTCTCATTGTTTCCTGCATCACTGCAGGAGCTTCAAATCAAGTCCTTTCAGATCTGGGGTGACTGATCAATAATTCACTTATTCCATTTCTCCCTGTCAACTGATGCCTATATGATAGATTTCTGCTATTGACATGAAGGATGCATGAAAGTGAAGTCTATTTCCAGCCTTGACTTGAGTGACAGGCCCTGAGTAATCATGAGACCAGACTGAGGTCAGGAGTCGTGACCCAGGCAGACTGATTAGTTTAATCAAGCATTGAGTGGAGAGTCGCGTTACAGTGAACAGGAGATGGAGGGACATGGACATGTGCACAACAACACATCAACGTACTACTACACACTAAATGATGGAGGGGCCTTGATCGCTGCCAGCACGGTCTATAATGAACGAACATTGGGTGTCATTGACAAGCTGCCTGTATTCCATCTATTGGTCTTACATTGTGACCATGGGCCAAGTCACCAGGTACCTAAATAGGTACAATGGAAATAGAGGGTTGAAAGTAAGAACCGGGAGTTTTTCCTGACCACAATCCTAGTCCAGAAGAAAACTCTTAGCTCAAGTTGGGAGGCTTCAGATGGTAAAAAGCAGGAAGGGGGTTAGGCTAGATCAGGGATGGGCAACTCCAGTCCTTGGGGTCCAGAGAGGTTTCACACTTTTACCCCATACCTAGAAAACACAGCTCATTAAACAAATTGCATTCTAAACTGAAAACCATGATTAGTTGATTTTTGTAGTCAGGTGTGTTAGCTGGGGCGAAACTGTGACACCAATCAGGCCCCCGAGGACTGGATTTGCCCATCCCTGGGCTAGATTAAGACGAGGGAAAATGATATACCACTCTCAGGCAGATTACAGTATTGTAAAATATTTATTTCCTTCCATGAACTTGGCACACAAGAAGAAAACCTCCCTGGATGCATCCAACAAACAGAGACAAGATGTTCTAACATGTATCATCCACACAACCATCAGTAAAGTAGAGGTACAACCTAGAAAAGCTCACAGATATCAAGGGAGATGTGGGTCTATTCTTCTTTCACAGGAGAACAATTCACAAAGGAATATTTTTTATGTCGGTTTTTATCCTTTTAATGCCAAGATCGCCAAAGACAATTTTCCATTTTGTGTTAACCTAATGGACAATAAAGTTTTCTTTCAAATCTAACTAGATTTGGGGCCGGGAGTTGTTGTTGTGTTCATTTGGTTGTTCGGGGAAAAGAGGATACAATCAGCTTTGGCCTTCTGCTGGGTACAAGGCTTGTCGGAGTGAGAAATTAAATAAATGCTGCTCTTACAGCTCCCAGCTGTCTCTAAGGTTATTCTCAGAGACACCGCTACTGCTATAAAGTCTTGTCCCACTTATCTCACACTGTGAAAATATTCCAAACACAACAAGTTGTTAGCTTCACAGTGCTCTTCCAGTAGGTGACAGACATTCTTGAGACATTCAGGTGGGAGTAAGACATTCTTGAGACATTCAGGTGAGAGTAAGACATTCTTGAGACATTCACAAGGATGTCAAACCCTTGTGTGTGTCGTCACATGGACTGAGTGGCTCTATCATTAGAGAAGCTGTGAGCAGCGTTAGCCTATAGCATACTGGCCTATAGCCATCCTTTGGGATAACATCACTGCTGACATTTAAACATAACTCAGGCACGCACACACACACACACACACACACACACACACACTATTGTATTGGTCTCCATTCCCTCTATTAACCCATTTAACCCAGTCTAGAGATGGAAAATCAGTACCTCTTCTCAATGATGCTTTATGATATTCTGTAAACAGAATACCCGTGTCCTTCTACGGTTCAGAAAATGTCAAACGCTACCCTGTTTTTTCCTAGTTCCCACAACACGGCTCTGGTCTGAAACAGCCAACAGGTCCACAGACATCATAGGGAGGCAGCTAGTGTTGAATTTAAATCCCTGCTTTGAGGCGTAAATGTTCCATCAAATGAACTGTTAACAGTGTGTCAGGCAGCTGGGCAGCCCCCCCCGCCCCCGTCTCCCCTTCCCATCCAAAGGCCATTCATCCTTGAGGTCTGACAGGTCCCCTCCTTGATCCCTTGCCTCCCCTGCTCATAAATACAGGGACTGGGTACAATGGCCTTTAGTGGTGCCACAGCGGAATCTGGGTCTCCCATGAGGGATGTGGGTCAGGTGCAAGAACAGCGTTTCGTTTCCTTCCTCTTTCCTCTGCCTCATTTGTTCTCCACCTTTCTTCTCCTCCTTTCTTCTTGGTATTTTCCTCTACTTCTTTTCTCTTCTATTCTGTCTATTTATCTTGCTCTAATGCTATTTAATGATCCTTCCTTCATTCTTTTGAACTCATGACAAAACGTTTCCTTATAAGAGTGTCTTCAGACTTTTCACAAAAAATACCCTTGTCTTCTATATACTGCAATGTAAACTTGCGAACTTGTCACTTCTCGACTGCTACCTCCAGAGGTAGGGCACGACACTCCCCCGAAAGTTTCCCCCCTCTAAGCAGGGCAGTGCAAACACAATTGTCTCGTTGAGCCAACACTCTTACAGTAAAAATGGTAATAGCATAGCAATGTTTTTGAAACAGCTGAAATGTACAGACATTTACCATATTTCTAAGACTTGTTTTATTGAGTTTTTACCTAAAATACATTCTGAAATTGTCGCCGTAGGCTCAAATCTCAGTTGTCGTTTTGTTTTTGCTTGACTGCACTGAGCCAACGAGGTCCAGGCTAGGAAGCAACTCTGAATTATCAACGTTTTACCTCATATAATGACTTCCATGATATTGATCAAATTAAGCCTGGTTTGTTCTAAGATAACTCTAATACGCTAGCTAGTGTAAACCTAAGCTATGGTTAAGCTAAACGTCAGAATTCAGCTACAGCCATCACGTTTATATGAGAGTTAAGAAATTATATTGTTTCGCAAGCTAGCTTGCTAGCTAACGTTACTTAGCTATGTAGCCTATATCAAATCAAATTGTATTTGTCACATACGCCCAAATACAACTTGTGTAGAATTTACAGTGAAATTAATGATTACGAGCCCAACAACGCAGAGTTGAAAACTAAAAATAGCAACACAAGAGGAGTAAAATAAAATACACAAGAATTAAGCTATTTACAGGGAGTACCAGTACCAGATCAATGTTCAGAGGTACGAGGAATTTGACGCAGGGTAAAGTGACTAGGCATCAGGATAGATAATAATAAGAGTAAAATAAAGAACAGAGTAGCAGCAGCAAATTATGAGCGTAAAAGTGTATGAATGTGCGTGTGTGTAATGTGTATGTATGTGTGTTTGTGTTGGGTCAATCTGCGTGTGTGTGTTATGTGTGCGTGTGCGTATGAAGTATATGTGAATGTGTGGGAGTTTTGTGTGGGAGTGTCAATGTAGTGAGTGAGTGTGTATATGGTGTGTATATGTGACCAGTTTCAGGAAACTAGGCGTATGTCGCAAGTCACAAATTCACAGGAGAGCCATTTTAACTTTTTTTTAAATTAAATAAATAATGCAGTTTTTTTTGCAGAAATGCCTTCTGGAACATATGAACTTTCATGTGCCTTAATAACAAACAATTATTAAATTACAAGCTTTGTTGGTTAAGCCATAGAAAAAGTCAGCAACCTTCCCACGAGCCATGATTGGCTAAGATAATGAGTGGGCTGGACATGTCGAGAGAGGAGTTCGGATTGGTCTGCCATATAGAAGGCTTCTGTCTATTTGAGCTGGTCAGTCTGTGTTAGTTATTGTTAGAGGAAATTATGGTTGAAATGACTAATTATGTATACATTCCAATCAGAACTGACTAATCCAAATGCTATAATGTACTGTACATATATGAATTTTCTCTCTTGCTCCCATTCCCAATTGTATGTAATGTAGTCAGGAGTTTAGTAACAATGAAGGTCTGTTCCTTAGTTCATTCATTTGTACAATCTCCAGGTGGCAGGAACGGACTATCTCCAGACTGTCTAGAATGCTGATTTATACTGACTGACCTTGACTTCAGGCGTGGAGCGAAAGCTCGAGAAACTATAGGGCCTCTCTACCGGTGTCATGAAGAGATAGAACATTTAGAAAACGCTGACGTCATTTTCAGTTTATAACCTGTGGAAAAATGTGTATGTGTCAGTACTCTCTTGTAATAAACGCTGATACCTGACTTTTAAGACTGGTCTCGATCTATTTCATGCATAATTAATGAATTTACAACTCATTAATGAAATAGAGAGAGTGCGAATTTGATTTTGGCTACAAAACATATAGGAATTTAGAATTCCTCTAACAGTTATCCTGTCAAACGCAGCTTTAAATTTTTTTATTGTGTAGTGAAACTGCATAAGTGTTGCTCTCCACTTTCCGGAGGATCGAGTTTTGAAATCAGTGGAATTAGAGTATGGTAGCTAAAGAGATGGAGAAAACACCTGTCTCCGTATTATATCTTCAAACTAAGGACAACCGTGGCATGGCATCCGTGACAGGGAGACGTGTCCATCATGCATGATGATGTATAAGGGTAAGATAGTCTAGTGTTACCTAGCTACATTTTCAGATATGACATGTTTCTAATTTTGACAGAAAGTGGTTTAATTTCAAGCTAAACTGTACTGTTAGCTAGCTAACGTTAGCTGGCTGTCTCCCTAGCTGACGTTATTATTCATATGCCAGAGCCGTTTGCTTTGCTAGTTAGAGCCTAATGTTAGCTAGCTAACATTGAACCTGGTTGGTTAGCTCCCAGCAGATTCATGCAGGGTAGTAACGACATGATTTGGCACTGTGTTCATTGTTGTTTAACTAGCTAACGTTAGCTGGCTGGCTTTTTAGCTAACGTTACGTGACGTGTGTGATCTTACATGTTGTTTACCTAGCTAGGGTCATTGTTTACCTAGCTAGCTACATGTCTAAAGTGTACAACACCCGTTGAATATGGCGGGTGTCAGTAAACGTCGGCAAAAAAGCGTAATGAAATTATTGCCAGCGGAGCTGGTTAGGCTGTTTTCATGTTATCCAGAGGTAAACAAATCATCAGTCAAGTGTGCACTCTGAACACTCCAAGAGCGAAACGAGATGGGTGGGGTTAAAGCTTTAGAAGGTGTGTAGACAAAGAAGAGCTCTTCACTGCATACCAAAACATTCAAAGGCCATTTTCTCAAAAGTGAGTTTGCAAGTTTATCAACTTTCAAAGCAGAATTACTTTCCCGGAGTTCCTAAAAAATGCAGTATATGATATACCATTTTGTAGCTCTGAGTCTCTACTTTAATCAAATGTAAAAAAAAATCAATTTCAAATTTTGCTACATAAGACCAAATCCAGGTGGTGAGTCACATTTAAAGTCTAGTCTGGCAGGCCTGGGCAACTCCAGGCCTCAGGGGCCTGATTGGTGTCACAGTTTTGCCCTATCCCCAGCTAACACACCTGACTCCAATAATCAACTAATCATGATCTTCAGTTAAAAATGCAATTAGTTTAAATCAGGTGTGTTTGCTAGGGATGGGGGAATAGTGTAACACCAATCAGGTCCCCGAGGACTGGAGTTGCCCAGGCCTGTGTGAATGTGCATAGTGTCAGTGCAAGATAGAGAGTGCAGATAAAATAGTGCAAATCAGATAGTTTGGGGTACCATTAATTGACTATTTAGCAGTCTGGACATTTAGCAGTCTTATGGCTTGGAGGTAGAAGCTGTCTCGGAGCCTGTCTCTGAATTTTTCAGGCCTTCCTCTGACACCACCTGATGTAGAGGTCCTGGATGGCAAGGAGCTTGGCCTTAGTGATGCACCTGGCAGTCTGCACCACCCTCTGTAGTGCTTTGCGGTCAAGGGCAGTACATTTACCATACCAAGCGGTGATGCAGCCAGTCAAGATGCTCTCGATGGTGCAGCTGTAGAGGATCCGAGGACCCATGCCAAATCTTTTCAGCTTCCTGAGGGGGAAGAGGTGATGCCGTGCCCTCTTCATGACTGTGCGGGTGTGTGTGGACCATGTCCTTAGTGATGTGGAAGCCAAGGAACTTGAAGCACTTGACCTGTTCCACACCAGCCACTTCGATGTGGATGGGGGCGTCCTTTCCCCTCTTTCTCCTATAGTCCACGATCAGCTCCTTGGGCTTACTGACGTTGAGGGAGAGGTTGTCGTTCTGGCACCACACTGCTAAGTCACTGGCCTCCTCCCTGTAGGCAGACTCATCGCCGTCTGTGATCAGGCCTACCACAGTTCTGTCGTCAGCAAACTTGATGGCGTTGGAGTTGTGCGTGGCCACGCAGTCGTGGGTAAACAGGGAGCACAGGAGGGAACTAAGCACACACCCCTGAGAGCCCCAGTGTTTAGGGTCAGCATGGCGGAGGTGTTGTTGCCTACCATCGTCTCCTGGGGCCGTCCCGTCAGGAAGTCTTGGATCCAGTTGCAGAAGGAGGGGTTCAGTCCTAGGGTCCCTAGCTTTGTGATGTGGTTGGAGGGGACTATGGTGTTGAACGCTGAGCTCTAGTCTATGAGCAGTATTCTCACATAGTTATTTCTTCTTTTCTTCAGGTGGGAGAAGGCAGTGTGAAGTGAAATTGAAATTGCGTCATCTGTGGATCTGTTGGGGTGGTATGCAAATTGGTGGCCAGCTTGAAACATGTTGGGATTACAGACTGGGCCAACGAGACATTTGAAAATGTCTGTGAAGACACTTGCCAGCTGGTCTGCGCATGCTTCGAGAACGCGCCCTGGCATTCCGTCTGGCCCGGCGGCCTTGTGATTGTTAATTTGTTTAAATGATTGGCTCACATCAGCCATGGAGAGCGAGATCAGACAGTCATCCAGAAAAAAGGGTTTTCATTCAAGGCACAGTGTTATATTCCTAATTTGGGAGTTCTGCATAGCTGGGCAACTCATGGCTGGGTTGCCCTTTGTAATCCATTATCGCCTGCAAGCCTTGCCACATATGACTTGCGTCGGAGCCGGTGTAATAGGATTCAACCTTCCTCCTATATTGTTCTTTGCAAATTATAATAGGAAGGATACTGTATAACGTTACTGTACTTTTATATTCCTATGGGTGGGGTAAACATTCATTATTGATATGCTAACGTTACTTGATCATTAAGCATGTTGTTAGTTAGCTAGCTAGCAGGAGTTAGCTGTGTATTGTTAGCTAATTTAAAGTGTACGGACGAGAAAGTGAACCCTTTAATTGTAGGGCTGGGAATTGCCAGGGACCTCACGATACAATTTTATCATGATGCTTAGGTGCCGATACGATATGTATTGCGATTATATATGTATTATGATTCAATAACGGGATTTTATTGCGACTATGTGTTTCCAACATATTGCTCAGAGGGACAAGAGAGAGCCATAAGAAAACTAATTTGCTCCCTATTTTAAAAGGAGATGGAGAGAAAGCTATGACGTTCAGGTACAACGATATGATACATCGTAAAAAAGGATCTGCACATGATTTGGTTGCATTATTCAATATTGTAATATGTTTAAGTAGAAAAGTTGCTTGGATTATTAAATCATTTTTGCTTAACTTAGTGGCTACTTTGATATTTACGGTCAATTTGAGCTGCGGACCAAGAATGCATGTAGTGTGAATTAAAAAGTAGAAATCTCTTTGGCCACTCTGTTCCTCAGACTCTCCTCAGCTCTTGTAGTGGGAATAGGGCCATATTTAACAGAGTGTGTGTTTAGTGTTACTCACATCCTTCTGTGCCAACTCTCTCCATGACAGGATTAGCATCTCCACTGGCACTGAGCACACAAATCACACAAAACCAAAAACACAGAACCAAATCAACCAGTTAAATAGATTACATGGTCACACTAATTATGGGACTGTATTGGAACAGAAGCAAAGTTGAAGTAATGGTATCACAGATATGCCTCTAATAAGTTAACTAAAACTAAGTTAACTACAAAGCAAGTAGCCTAAATTGTTTCCTTTCCCATTGCTTCAGTCTAATGTGTTTGTATTGTCTAGGGGTGAAGTGCACCATCAAGTCCCATTAACATAGCTCCTGTGCCTAACCTCTTCAACCCATCACCGTAAACACATTAGACTACACTTCTCTTTACCTATGCCTTTCCCTACATTATTCATTCACTTCATAGACAATCCCAACAGCATGCAGGTCCTTGCATTCAACATATGAGACTGTTAAAGTTTGAGGGCTACCTTTTCTTCAGCACGTTTTTAGTGGTCATTAAAAGTAGCAATCAGCAGTTAAAATAACAACCCACAACTGTGTGGGTAAAAAGCAGGGGGATAGGGCTGGAGCAATGTAACCAGTCTCAAATTCAAAGACAGAGCTATGGATTTAAGGACTGACCATCCGTTTTAAGCATGTTTTTTTAACATGTTTCTACGAACTGTAATATAACATTTTTTAAACTTTTTGTCTGAACTTTCACCTGGACTTGCCCGCGCCTAGTGAATTTGGATTTGTTTACCAAACGTCCTAACAAAAGGAGGCATTTGGACATAAATGATGGACTTTATCAAACAAAACAAACATTTATTGTGGAACTGGGATTCCTGGGAGTGCATTCTGATGAAGATCATCAAAGGTAAGTGAATATTTATAACGCTATTTCTGACTTTTACTGACTCCACAACATGGCGGGTATCTGCATAGCTTGTTTTTGTGTCTGAGCGCCGTACTCAGATTATTGCATGGTTTGCTTTTTCCATAAAGCTTTTTTGAAAACACAGCGGTTGCATTAAGGAGAAGTATATCTATAATTCTGTGCATAATAGTTGTGTCTTTTATCAAAGTTTATTATGAGTATTTCTGTAAATTGATGTGGCTCTCTGAAAATTTGCCGGATGTTTTTGAGGCACAACATTACTGACCATAAAGCGCCAATGTAAACTGAGATTTTTGTATATAAATATGAACTTTATCGAACAAAACATACATGAAGTCCTATGAGTGCCATCTGACGAAGATCGTCAAAGGTTAGTGATTAATTGTATCTCTATTTCTGCTTTTTGTGACTCCTCTCTTTCGCTGGAAAATGGCTGTGCGTGTTTTTGTGACTAGGCTCTGACCTAACATAATCATATGGTGTGTTTTCGCTGTAAAGCCTTTTTGAAATCGGACATGATGGGTAGATTAACAAGAAGTGTATTGCACTTGTGAATGTATGAAAGTTACATATTTCTAAAAAATATTTTAGAATTTCGCGCTCTGCCTTTTCAGTGGAATGTTGTCGAGGGGTTCCGAAGTTGTTTAAGGTATACAGTGTTTGTTAATATTTACTGTTTACAAACATTGGAGTAAAAAAAAGCTCATATTTTGAATTCTGATGGGATACGACAGTTGAACTAAGCTCAATGGATACATATCATTAATGTATAACTCCAAAAATGGATTTAGCAACTTCTGACTATCTATTTGAGGAGGTTATTTACGGTTACATAGTTGAGGAATGGAATATATCTGATTCTCAACAGGTGTATTTTTCCTTTTCCCCTTAGGTCCAGAACACTTACAGCACAACCTACAACCTACAGCGCGCCTCATCACATGAGCTTTATGCCACAAAACTCCCCAAATATCCATCCACCCACAAGCATCCTGATGTGTTTGCATAACACAAAGCCTCTGACAAAAACCCCTGCAGGTCTCCAGACTAACCATACGGGTCTTGACAGATTCAGACCTGCTTTACACGTAGATGTTTCTAGAAGTGCTTTTGAGGCTGTTGCACAACTCTTCCACCCCAAACTTGTACTTCCAGAAATGAACACGAGTTGAAAGGAGGACGGGACTTAAATAAGTGGAGAGGACAGACTCAACCACCCATGATACATCTGTGATGTCCATGCCACCCTGTTCTCTGCTGGCAATGGGCAAAAGCATGGTGGCAAAGTGCGCCAGGAGAATAAAACACACTTTGGCACCGAGAAAGAAAGCACAGCGGCTGTTTAGAGGAGAGGGGGGATGGAGAGAGCAAGAGAAAAAGAGAGAGAGAGAGAAAGAGAGAGGGGGGGAGGGAGGTAAAGTGAGTAAGAGAGACTAAGCTGTCTGATTCTGCTGTTATGATGTGGCCCTTTCTGGGTGTAGATCGGGGCCTACCCCTCTCTCACTCTCTCCTACACCCAGGTTCTGTTATCTCAGGTCGTAAATTCCTGGCGGAGACTCTCTCCCCCATTTCATGCAGAGAGAGAGACCACAGAGTGAACAAAGGATTTCACATGGCCGAACTCCTAAATCCCCAAAATGGGAAAATTAAACTACATGTCCACTTGTGAGAATGTGGGAAGGGTCAGTGGACACTTAAGAGACAGTTATGTTGAGTGTGTTTCATTTGGTGACCTCACGAAGGACAGGAAACACGCATAACTATATCTCTGAATGTGTACATTTCTCAATTATGGTGTTTGCATCTAATTATTGTATACAATTAATGAGTAAAGATGAAACTATTTGTGAAATGATGTAATGTGATGTTAAACCTTTAATTTTGAGAGAATTGTATTCCCTGTAAAGTTTAACTAGTCAGCGGCCACGCCCCCTGAGCACAGACATAATCAGGCGTCATGGAACCGCCCCCTTCTACTGTTACGAATAAAAGCCCCTCCTAAAAAAATCCTCTTTAGACTAAGCAAACCCACAACGGGAGCTGTGATTGCGAATAGTTAAGTACCAAAACTAGAAAACTATACCACGTGGAGCATTGGCTACATGGCTGGAAATGGTTAAACTCTGAGACTATCGAACCCTACAGAATTAGAGCAAATCTTAGATACTAATTACTGGTCTGCTGCCAGAAATTATGTAAATCTGGGATACGAATGCCGACAACCGCCGAAACATATATCCTAAGAATAATGGACGCCTGACATATCCATTACAACAGACACTATCAGGAGCAGCCGATAGACCCTACAACCACTCTCTGATGAACTGACTCTCCAGCAGACAGACTGATGATTCCAACAGAGAAGATCACAATGACATGTGGGAGTAAATATATTGATTGCGATTATTCCAGAATGAGTGAGCGTTCATGTGCAAAGGACTATCATTTCAATGAATATAATTATCAACTGTGTGTAGTGATCCCTTTTGTCTTTCCCGCTTCTTTCTCAGTCCACACCCCCTTCCCTGCATTTCTGTGATTATTTAGTTAGTTAGTAAATAAATGATTAAGCCAATTGGTGTATGGATGATTTATAGTAAAGGCTGGGTTCGTGCAGATAACCAACAATTTATGATGTTCAGATGAGACTGACGTGTGGTAAAGAATAATTAATTCATAGAAGACTAATTGATCAGATATTAAAATATCCATAGAGTTATATTCGGAAAATTATATATTTGTAATCTGAAGATTTTCCATGGTGCCCCAACTTCCTAGTTAATTCAATTTACATGATTAGTTTAATCACGTAATAATAATTACAGAGAATTGATTTGATAAAATAACAGCCTTCACCTTTAATGATGCCGAAGACACGACACTGCCTTTCCACACTAAGAAATAAGAGAGGGAGAGGCAGGAGAGAGAGAGGAGAGAGTGAGGCGGAGGAGAAGCAGGGCTCAGAGACAGTAAAGAAGAGAGAAAGAGAGAATGCAGTGAGCACAAAGGAATGGAGAGGGTATGCCCCTGGAAATTGAGGGTGTAATTTAGACTTCCTTAATGTTCAGTCAAGAGGGTCAATGGTCATCTCTAGCGTAATGTTCTCAGTAAATTACATTACTACGTACCTTACTGGAATGAGTGTAGAAGAATGTAGCGCAGCTTTTACATGGACTTTTATGAGGGGAATGAAGTGTACTCTGTCAGGTTGCTACACCATGCACATTCTCACACACACATAACTACTTGGCTGTGAACAAGAGCAGATCATCACTGAGGTCTCCTAACAGAACAAAAAGTAAATATAGGCCAGTGCCAGTCTCTGAGGACAATTCAACCTATCTGTGACATCTATGTTCAGAAGCCACCACAAGACATTACCTTTCCTATGTTTTCTTTCTTTTTAAACGAATGACAAGTGACATAGTGTGACAAGCTATTTTCTCACACCACATACCTCTGGACCCCAACAACTGGCTCAAAGCACACTGACATATTTGGTGCTTGCAGAGGTCAATTTGGGCCTCACTCTCCTTCTCCTCGCCTCTGCAGGCTTGTATAAGGTCAACAGGGATTCTCACACATTCAAAAGTTAGGAGCCCATCAAGGTGCAAATATAGGCTTAAGGTCCAGGGTCAGCCACCTCAGATATGTTGTAAAGGACTATATGAACTCAAATTCAAATCTGACTACTGGAAGTCCCACACAATACAGTGATGGATGCTAGCTAATTCTAATGGACAATGATAGCAAAAGACACACACATTGTCATAATGCAATATCCAACATTATCTACAACATTATCTCCTGTTAATTTGAGGCATTTTAATTCGGGAATAAATTCTTAGGCATTTGCACAACATAGATAACAATACTGTCAAAACACCCCCCCCCCCCCCCACAATAATTTATGAACCTTGTTGCGCAAGATAGAGAACGCGTGCTTCACTTTCAGCGCTCGGAGAGAGCACTCGCTGATTACTCAATAAATGAGCACCAGCGCTGATTCCACATGAGAAAGCGCTGCACAATAAACCAAGATGACAGTTCCATCTGAGTCATTTTACCGGCTTTTATACCGCCTCCTTTAATTCAGCACCATTTATCTAGCCGAGTTATTCAGTTATTTTGGACTATTGTAAACTAGTCTATGTGTGCCTACAAGGAACAATATTTACGCACGCAGAAATATTTTGAGGATTTATAAAGAGACCTCCCTCACCTTCCCTCACCTTCCAGAAAGCTATATGACTGTTCTGGATTGACTGGCCGCTGGTAGAATCGGGCACTGTAGCTCGCGCGCACTCACTCATGTTAAGAAATGAATGAAAGCGATCACAATATGGCTAGGCTAAATTAAATGTGCATCATAACAAGCTAATGTGCATGTTTTTAAACAAACCGAAGGAGTCAAATGGGCACGCTTTCTACATTCCCATCCCAGACAAATCTGACTGGGGAATGGAGAGATGCTTCAGCGTTCCGTCCTTCACTCCAGCGCCTTCTTATCCAATTACACCAAAACGTGATTTGAAAAATTGAAAAACGAGTCAAATCAATCTTACCTTGGATAGGATATCCTTGTATGTATGTTTTGGCTGTAGGTTTGCGACCCAGAACTGAAACATGCACCTCTCACCTGGGGAATGTAGATATTGCTGCCTGCTCCTACGAACAGTCTCGTTGTGGAATACTTTCACTGTCCTAGACCGCGCCAGCCGGCCTCTCTCATGTCTCCCAACGGAATACAGAGGAGGAGCGTGGTTATGGATGATATGGGATGAGAGAAACTGGAGGGCGTGTTCCAGACAGACAGAGACGCACCTTTTCTCAGTTATGGAAATCGTTGTTTTCTTTTTTCTTTTGGTTCACCTGAGACGGCCCCTTTCCGGATGCCGTCCTTAGTTTTGTTGATGATGGTCGGCAACAAAAGAGAGGCTTCAGCACAGGTCACTGTATAACCAAACACATTGGTTGTGAACTGAATTGTATGGATATTGGACACAGATAACAAACAACCAACCACAGGTGATAGGTTTTCTGCAAGTACCAGCCCACATCTAAACACTCACCACTCTATTGTAGTGAAAACCAGTTGAGTGGTCCCATGAATGCCTTATTGTTCATTCAGAAGGAAGCTCACACATCTCCATCATGTCAAGACATGATCTATCAATTACTGAATGGACACTTCCTTATAGAACATGAGAAGTTGTAATTTAGTACTTAAATGTGCTACACAGGATTTATTTTTCATTTTGCATTGTAATTTCACAAAATGTTCATAATATATATGCAGTAATAGTGGAATGATAGTGTTTCACAGTGTTGTGATTGGCTGTGATATTTTCCTACTGATTTCTCCTGCCAAAGCAGCATCTGTTGTCAAAATGGGAAAGCTGTTCTGACTTTGGGGCTGTGTTATCTAGTGGAAATAGTCATTTCCTGGTTGCTAAAATTGTACACTGTTCGCTTAATTTCAGTTAATGTCAGAAAGCAAGAGCTTAATAGTGTAGGGAATCATTGTACTATCGAGATCGCTGTGAAATATCGTGCAATTCACTTAGCATTAGGCTGCATTCAAAACAAATGCAAAAAATCTAACAAATCCTATGTGTATCACCTTTAAGGTTGCCAAGGAGCAAGCCTCCATCCATCTGACTCTACCCATCCCAACAGGGACTTTCATTCGTTGTAGGGCAGTGATTTGAACCACCATTCAGGGTAGGGCAGTGATTTGAACCACCATTCAGGGCAGCTTTGTGCACGGGGCATTGTCATGCTGAAACAGGAAAAGGCATTCCCCAGACTGTTTCCACAAAGGTGTAAGCACAGAATTGTCTAGAATTGTCTAGAATGTCATAGAATGTCATGTATGCTGTAGCGTTAAGATTACCCTTCACTAGAACAAAGGGGCCTTAGCCCGAACCATGAAAAACAGCCCCAGACCATTATTTCTACTCCACCAAACTATACAGTTGGCACTATGCAACTGCTCAGCCTCCGACCACAAGGTACTATAGAGGGTAGTGCGTACGGCCCAGTACATGACTGGGGCCAAGCTTCCTGCCATCCAGGACCTCTATACCAGGCGTATCAGAGGAAGGCCCTAAAAATTGCCAAAGACTCCAGCCACCCAAGTTATAGACAGTTCTCTCTGCTACTACATGGCAAGCATTTCACTGTAAGGTCTACAACTGTTATATTCGGCGGATGTGACAAATAAAATTTGATTTGATGCATTGGGGCAGGTAGCTTTCTCCTGACATCCGCCAAACCCAGATTCGTCCGTCCAACTGCCAGATGGTGAAGCGTAATTCATCACTCCAGAGAACGCGTTCCCACTGCTCCAGAGTCCAATGGCCTGCGCGCTTTACACCACTCTAGCCCACGCTTGGCATTGCACATGGTGATCTTAGGCTTGTATGTGGCTGCTTGGCCATGGAAACCAATTTCATGAAGCTCCTGACGAACAGTTATTGTGCTGACGTTGTTTCCAGAGGCAGTTTGTAACTCGGGTAGTGAGTGTTGCAACCGAGGACAGACGATTTTTACACACAATGCGCTTGTACGGCCTATTACTTCGCAGCTGAGCCGTTGTTGCTCCTAGACGTTTCCACTTCACAATAACAGCACTTACAGTTGACTGGGGCAGCTCAAGTAGAGCAGACATTTGACGAACTCACTAGTTGGAAAGGTGGCCTCCTATGACGGTGCCACGTTGAAAGTCACTGAGCTCTTCAGTAAGGTAATTCTACTGCAAATGTTTGTCTATGGAGATTGCATGGCTATGTGCTCGATTTTATACACCTGTCAGCAACCAGTGTGGCTGAAATAGCCAAATCCACTAATTTGAAGGGGTGTCCACATACTTATGGTGTATTCATTTTAAATGTTTTTTTATTTTGGGATTTTAATTTAAAATCACTTCCTGAATTGACTTATTTAAATTATAATTAACCCCAGCCCTTAGGGTCACTGTGGCTGTAAGGAGGATGAGACACACAGCCCCAGTGTGTGTGTGTGTGTGTGCGTGTGTGTGTACCGGCTCCTCTCCTCAGAACTACAACAGGAGCCAGCAGAGAAAACAAGGTAACATATGAAAGGATAAGGAAAGAATGGGAGTGTTTCACTGCTGCAAGCCTCACCTCATTTAACACATTTCGTTACACAGAGAGGCAGCTGTGGCCTATGGAGAGACAGAGAATAGATGTTCCCCTTTGGCCAGGAGAACAAGTAGGGAGACAGGTTTCCCTTGTATCAAAATTGAGGATCCATTTTCAGGTCAATATTTCTCAGAGTAACATGTTAAAGACACATTTAATATTTGCGGTAAATGTTTGGTGACCCTTGGTCGAGTGTGAGGGAGTGATTCTAACATTCCCTGAGAGAGAGGTAAGGCCCTCCGTTCATTCACACCAGATAAATGCCCAGGTTTTCCTCGTACATTCAGTAGACTAGGGAGTGGAGCACTGGGATGGAATCTGGTACTGTTATCTCATCCAGTAGACCCAGCCTATGGATACTACTGAGTATCAACCGGCTCTTTTTAAATGTTCTGTGTAAAGAACAGAATGTATTCTATGAAGGAAAATATACTCCATAAGAGCACCTTGTGACCGCGCCCTTATAGTAATTTCCTATTTACCATGTTACACTCTCAAGCATGTCTGAACCCAGCAGGTTTAATGGACGGGGGTTATGATGACAGAAGAAAACCTGCTCTTTGTGGAAATACAAGTTGTGTCTTGACATGTTCTCCCAATCAATGTTCTTAAATCCAGCTCCTCCATCACAGCTAAGAGTCTGCCTCCAGGTAGAAGAACCGGTTCAACGAGTCATGATGGGAGACATAGTTTGCTTTTACTGAGGAAAATACATCAGCCCCACCCTGGTTCTAGTTCAGCCTCTGGCTCTGCATCAGCAGGAGGGTTTGTCTGGGTTTCTCCTGCGGTGCCTCTCTCTCTCTAGGGCAGTGGTCACCAACCGGTAGATCGCGATCGACTGGTCGAACTACAAGCCATTCCTAGTCGATCACTAGAAATTGATCAAGTGAGATTTCCAAACTTTTAAAACCATTAAAACTAGAGACTCAAAGAATGCAGCTGCTGTTTTTATGAGTAAGTTCATGTTTCAATTGTTATTCAGCACTGTCAATACCTTGTTAAACATTTTTATAAGCTATTAAATGCCCGTTTCGATAAGCTCGAGTTATTATTTGTGCCTTGTGTCTTTTTTAATATCGAGGAATATTTCACGTTTTCTGGTCATAGGAGTAACAACATGAATTGGTGCACGAAGCAGAAGTAATGCCGTGTGACTTAAGTTTCGTCATCAGCTGGAAGAATGTGTCCCCTTTTCTCAACGGAGGGCGGGAGTGAAGAGGGGTGGTAAGAGCCAGCAGCATACCACCCTGCATACCACCTTGCATACCACTGCTGGCTTGCTTTTGAAGCTAAGCAGGGTTGGTCCTGGTCAGTTCCTGGATGGGAGACCAGATGCTGCTGGAAGTGGTGTTGGAGGGCCACTCCAGCAGACACTGCCCTGTGTAGGGTGCCGTCTTTCAGATGGGACGTTAAAATGGGTGTCCTGACTCTCTGAGGTCATTAAAGATCCCATGGCACTTATCGTAAGAGTAGGGGTGTTAACCCCGGTGTCCTGGCTAAATTCCCAATCTGGCCCTCAAACCATCACGGTCACCTAATAATCCCCAGTTTACAATTGGCTCATTCATCCCCCTCCTCTCCCCTGTAACTATTCCCCAGGTCATTGCTGCAAATGAGAACGTGTTCTCAATCAACTTCCCTGATAAAATAATGGATAATTTTTAAAGTCGCGTGAGAGGCAGCCTCACTGCTGCTCCCTCCATCCCCCAGTCTGACCATCAGATGCAGGCCATCAGTCCAGTAAAATAAGCACATTATTATACTCACTTAGCTGTGCCTCACAAGTAATACAACACATCATCTATTACCAGTGTGATCATGTTCCTACAGTTTTGAAATAATTTCAAAATGGTCTGAGAAGAACAACATTGGCAGGGCAAGTCAAGCTTAGCCAATATGCAGTGATAATGTATTGGGCCTGTAGCCTGCTGCACAAACCTCATTGCTACAGAACTGTTTTTAATTGGTTAATGTTGCGTACATATGCTTGTTTTTTAAAGTCATGTTAATTTTTTTTTTTTTATCTGAGCGGTAGATCAGTGCTCTAGGGTGTCTATTATCTCGTCTACCGATCAGCCTGCCAGAATTCCTACCCTTTCTGCATACAAATAGCTGTCAGTAAGCCTCGCTTTAGGAAAGGAATGACAATGCTGGTTTAGATCGGTGGCGACTCACCGGTGAGGTGGATTTTCATTCCATAAATTCAGCATTTGTAGGTGCTGGTTCTTAACTCTTCTTGAACTGTACTGTTGGTTAAGGGCTTGTAAGTAATCATTTCACGGTAGGGTCTACACTGTTGGTTAAGGGCTTGTAAGTAATCATTTCACGGTAAGGTCTACACTGTTGGTTAAGGGCTTGTAAGTAATCATTTCACGGTAAGGTCTACACTGTTGGTTAAGGGCTTGTAAGTAATCATTTCACGGTAAGGTCTACACTGTTGGTTAAGGGCTTGTAAGTAATCATTTCACGGTAAGGTCTACACTGTTGGTTAAGGGCTTGTAAGTAATCATTTCACGGTAAGGTCTACACTGTTGGTTAAGGGCTTGTAAGTAATCATTTAACGGTAAGGTCTACACTGTTGGTTAAGGGCTTGTAAGTAATCATTTCACGGTAAGGTCTACACTGTTGGTTAAGGGCTTGTAAGTAATCATTTCACGGTAAGGTCTACACTGTTGGTTAAGGGCTTGTAAGTAATAATTTCACGGTAAGGTCTACACTGTTGGTTAAGGGCTTGTAAGTAATCATTTCACGGTAAGGTCTACACTGTTGGTTAAGGGCTTGTAAGTAATAATTTCACGGTAAGGTCTACACTGTTGGTTAAGGGCTTGTAAGTAATCATTTCACGGTAAGGTCTACACTGTTGGTTAAGGGCTTGTAAGTAATCATTTCACGGTAAGGTCTACACTGTTGGTTAAGGGCTTGTAAGTAATCATTTCACGGTAAGGTCTACACTGTTGGTTAAGGGCTTGTAAGTAATCATTTCACGGTAAGGTCTACACTGTTGGTTAAGGGCTTGTAAGTAATCATTTCACGGTAAGGTCTACACTGTTGGTTAAGGGCTTGTAAGTAATCATTTCACGGTAAGGTCTACACTGTTGGTTAAGGGCTTGTAAGTAATCATTTCACGGTAAGGTCTACACTGTTGGTTAAGGGCTTGTAAGTAATCATTTCACGGTAAGGTCTACACTGTTGGTTAAGGGCTTGTAAGTAATAATTTCACGGTAAGGTCTACACTGTTGGTTAAGGGCTTGTAAGTAAGCATTTCACGGTAAGGTCTACACTGTTGGTTAAGGGCTTGTAAGTAATCATTTCACGGTAAGGTCTACACTGTTGGTTAAGGGCTTGTAAGTAATCATTTAACGGTAAGGTCTACACTGTTGGTTAAGGGCTTGTAAGTAATCATTTAACGGTAAGGTCTACACTTGTATTTGGCGCATGTGACAAATTGTTTGATTTGATTTGGTAACTGTGACATTAAAAAGTGAAGATCACAGAACTCCAGAATTCTAGTCAAAATGCGCTGATTGAAAGGGCAAGAAATACCTCATCAAAATGGAATTACCATCTCAAGTAAAGTACATTTACAAGACGTTCTCTAGTAAAGTTAAGTATGATATAGATTTGATCAAATATCTCGTCATGTCCTTTTGCCAAAAATAATGGCAGACAAAGGTAGTTTAAGGCCAAGTGAACATGTTTGTTGTTGCTTCTGCTTAGCCAGTCAGATTGTACATATCTCAAATAAAGTAGACCAGATTCGAGTGCCTGTTAAAATCGTAGGATGAATATTTGGAACAGCTTAAATAGGTTAAATAACCTATGCATGTATATATAAGAAAATGTTACGAAACGATGCAAAAAAACCAAAAAGGAGTCTACAATGCTCTCTAGTGGAAACAATAAGAATGTACAATAGTCATTTTGAAATCAGTGATTTGCCTTCTTTCCTTACACAGTACTGCCCTCATGTGGTCATAAGGCAGGGGGAAATCCTGCTGTAAGTACCTCCGGGTAAATTGAGTTGTTTTCACTTGGAACAAAACAGAAGCAAACAAGGCAAAACACGGAGGAACTAACCTGAACTTGTCCTATAAGAAACCTTTGTTTTTGTAGCAAAACGTTTTACTACGGTGTGCACTAATGAATGGGCACTCTGTTCACCTGCCATAAGGCCATCAACGCGGTCAGACATAAATCGGTGACAGCCCGATCCTAATTGAATACTTTACACCGTGTCAAGATTTTATTTGACAGCATTTCAGAATATCATACGGTAAACAAGATTTCTGCAAAAGTTAATATATCCATAGTGTTGCATTTCATAAAAATAGGCCGTTCACTTATAGTCTGGGACTATCCATAATAATACATTGAGTCATATTTATAATAGCGACACACCTGTACAAGGTCAATACCACGGCTAATAATAACACTACACAGTGATACCCTGCTGCATTAGGTAGGCTCAGGGGGTTCATGTATTGTACGTGCCGCCAGTCTTCAACACACTCACCGTTTTAGATATACCTATCTCTTCTGATCTGTCCATAGAAAAGTACTGATATTTGCCTCAATGGGGGACTGCTCTGACGAGAAAAAGTGGCGAACTGTGCAACGAAGGAAGGACATTCTCTCTTGTCTCTAGTCTACACAGAAGTCATGATAGGCTTAGTGATGAAGGTGCAGTAGACAGTCAGGACTGGCCAGACACTATAGGAATGGTTGTGTGTGGGGTGAACACAGTGGCACTGTTCAAATGAATCCTTTCTTGAAGTAACCAGTGAATGAACATGTACCTGCTTTCCATTATTATATATTTATTTATTGTCATTTAACAGATGCTCTTATCCAGAGCAATTGGGGTGAAGTGCCTTGCTCAAGGGAAGATTTTCCACTTATTCAGCTCGGGATTCAAACCAGCAACCTTTCAGTTACTGGCCCAATGCTCTGAACATCTAGGCTACCTGCTGCCTACTTACTTGAAGTAACCATTGTTCTTACAAGACGTTAGGAAAGAGAGAAGGAAGAGAGGAAGGATGCATTGTTAAAGTATTCAAACAGGCCCAGACAGTGGCTGAGCCACAGACTCTTGTCTACTCAGGGTCAGTTGCCCAGCACAATTTATATACCATTTCTCTGAACCACTTTGTGCTTTAAAGAAATATATTTTCCTCTCATAAATAGAGATTCCAATGGGCTCAGCGCATCACTCACCTCTCTCGTAATTACTGCTATTCTGAAAGACTGTCTGCATTTCTTCCACCCGAGGGGGACAGCTTTGTTCTGCCAATGTCGTCCTCCCTTTGCTGGATTGTTAGCTCGACACACTGCAAATTACCACTCAAAAATCAGATGTCTGCAGAAACTAAAGGGGACACATTCGGATTGCTCCTTAATGACTTTTCTTTTATCGCCAAGAATGATTCTTGTGTCTGTCAATGATCATAATGTCTAGATGATTGTAGTCTCTCCACATCTCCATGTATAGTATACTAGTTATCAGAGTGACAGATGAATTCGCTTCTGTGAGTCCCAGGCCCAGAGAGAGGGTTTGAGAGGGTTTAAAAAACCAAAAAACTCTACCTTAGTCATCGGATGACAAGGCGGTTCTGAGGGACGCGTGTGTGTGTGTTACTGTGTGTGTCTTAACTGTGTACCTGTGTGTGTGTGTGTGTGTGTGTGTGTGTGTGTAAACTGGTAATGGGGGAGTGCAGACAGAGCCCCTGACAGAGCCTCCACTGCCTAGAGCTCCGAAGTTAATTGGGCCACAATCTGGTAGAGAGAGATGTATATATATATTAACGTCACTGGCTATGTAGACACTTAGAGACTAAACAAATGTTGAAATGAATATCCAGACAGTTGTCAGTTGTAAAGTATACATATGCGTCTTTGGGAGATAAACGTGTTTCATGTGTTGTGTAAATGAACAGCGTTAAGTGAAGCCACAGACCATTAGACACATTGTGATGAATGAGCTCGTGACAAATGGCAATGTTTCTCTCTCCCTCTGATCCCCACCAGAAATACTAGTGGAGTTTCCTGCTTTCATACCCGTGCCATATTTTCACCCAAACACGTCATTCTGTGTAGCTACAGCTTGATTACACCATCTGTTAGAGATGTTCTGCCTAGACGTTTCGATATCTGACGATGAGATACCAACAGAACCCCAAAAGTTGTGGAACTATCTTCAATCTGTAAGGAAATGGAAAGATTTGCTAATGTTTTCTGACCAAATAAATACTGTGGGGTCTGTAAATATAGTGAACAAATTTCAACAATCAGATATAAAACCATGAATGTCCGTCATGGCACAGATGTATATGAATATTGGGACATTGGTGTTGACTGTACGGTAGCAGCCTGGATTGAACCACATCAGTCTAGAGAGTGTTCTAGGTTCTTTAAGTCCATAACAGACCTCTCTGTCCGTATCGTAAGGCACTCTGCCCCGATATCCCATGAGCCTTCACTCTCTCCACATTGTCCACCAGACAAACCTCAGCAAATTGCTTTGTTCGCGAAGCACAGTGAGGGGGAAATGTATCTCCTGTGACCCAACCGTTGATGATTCAAGCACGTACAGCCCTTAGAGTCCACTGCAGTCTCGTAGAATGGGTCCACACAGACTAGAAATGCAATATTATAGTGGATTTGTGGCTGTGGAGTTATAAGGGAGTGTTGAAAAACGGTGTTGTGCTCCTTCGTTCGTCTAGCTTATGAGGCGTCTCAGAGCTACCATTGGCCCGACTAGGTATGCATTAGAGATGATCACGTCCCACATATTAATACTCATCATATAATATATTTATTTCTATACCATTTGATAGATTCCTCGGGATAGCTTCTTCAGTCTCGTACAGTCTCTTATTTAAGGCAAAGTCCCATTAATGCGTATACTCTTTTTCTAGTTCTGGTTTTCATTCTCTCTTTTTAAAATACACAAAAACAGGCAACCCCTCTTCAACATTCCTTTCATAAAATAGACTTCATTGTATAAAAAAAACTGCAGTGTCACAGTCAACCAATCGGTGAGTGGTTCAATTTGCATGTACGTCCTGGACTGGAGTGCTGTGGGGATTTGAGCACTTCCAAATGAAGTTCCTGTATTCGGACCCCTTAACACTGCTCAAGGATCCAGTCACGCTACACACATTCTGCTTGGTTTCTTCTTGTTTTGAATTTTTAAGTGGATGCTTTCCAGTTCTTAAGGTGGTCGGTGTAAAATATCTCTCAAAATAATTTAGAGTACAATATAAATAAAAATGGTTCTCTAAAAACGCATGGAGGAACCCCCCTTTACATCTGAGGTCTAGAGGGTGGGGTAGGGGAGTGCAGGCAGGGTGAGGGGAGCCAATGAAGGGGCTAGCCAGGCTTAGTGTAGCCCGGCCTGGGTGCCTGGTAGTGGGTATACTCCAAGGTGTTATCTGCTCACAGTGGACGTGCCCGAGCGCAGGGTGCTGGGCAGCTTGTCAGAGCCGGGGATCTTCCAGGGCCCAGGGGACACAGTGGCCTTCCTACCCGCTGCCGTGCTGCTGCTGCTGGTGCTCTTGTTGGGGCGGCAGGGCCTGGTCTCTCCAGGGCCCCTCTCTGCCTCTCTGGGCCTGGGCTTCTCCTGCGCCGGCTCCCCCTGATGCCCGACACTAACGTCTGGGTGACTGCTGCTGCCGCTCTGAGTACCACCGCTGCTGCCGTTCCCGTTAGAGTTTGTGTATGAGGGCTTGGAGCCTTTCGTCGGGGACTGTGTGGGTTCTCTTTTCCCGTGGGACGTGCTGCTGCTCTCCCCAGCTATCCTCTCCTTAGACCTCCCCCTGGAGGAGCTTTTGGGCTCCCCTCCCCCAGGTAGCAGCTCATCCCTCCCCACCGGCCCTCCCTCTTTGGGGCAGCTCCCTCTGCGGGTGGACCTGCCACCTTCCTTCTGCTTGGCCCTCCCATTACTGCAACCACTCCCACTGGGCCGGTCCCGGTCCCTCCTCCCGTGGCCGGTCTGGTCCGGATTTTGCGGCTCGGTCGGGGCCTTCCGGGGGCTCTGGGAGCGATCCGCCTTCCTGCTCTCTTGCACCGCCGGCTCCCGCGGGACCTCCTGTGGTGGCAGGCGAGCCAGGTCGGGGCCTGGGGGCTGCTGGGACGGGGTCAGATGAGATGAGGGCGATGGCATGGTCAGAGTGTCTGGGGGCAGGGCTACTTCCGACAGACTTGGGGAGGCTGAAGGGCGTGCATCCCAGGGGGAGGTACTGTCTGCTGGGGCACAAACACACAGTTAGACATGGGAAAGGATAGTCTTAACAGTCAGGGGCGAATCCTACCTTCCATTTACTTAGTCATGCATGGATGTCAATGGGAGACTGAGTGAAAAGTTGACTTAAGTGGAAGTTCGCCCTATTGAAATATATCTATGAATCTATAGCTTTATCCAAACAACACACACCAAGCCAAAAAACATGCCTCTAGTCTACATGGATGACAGTATCCATATTGTAGCAATCACAACAATCAAACCCAGTCTTTGTGGTATGGGCTGCAAGTGAAATATTACTTCACTCCTATAAGTCACACACTGCAAGTTCACTTTTAGGCAGCACACATCTCAGTTCCCTAGCTCCCTTTAAAGCCTCAGCACTTCTAAGAAGCGGGCAGAGAAATCGAAAACAGGTTTAATGGAATGGATGATGTGCTGAATCAGGCGGTGCTTCAGCCTGGCTCGGGAGAGAGAACCTGCGGGTTCGAGACTCCCCACCGGTGCTCTGGGCTGAGTAACCACGGTAGCGGCTAAACCTACAGGGCTCTACCTTCTCCTGAGAGGCTGCTGCAGCTCACAAGGCCTGTTAGCTTCTCTCTCTGCATCGCTGAGCTAGCAGTCCCAGGGTGATCATTCATTACAAACAGGCAGGCAGGGGGGAAGTCACCAGGGAGGCTAGCGCCAATCGTCTAACTAGCAGGGGGAAAGAGGGAGGCTAGGCTAGTTCCATGAGGCCTCATTACAGACTAGATGGACTCCCAGACCAGCTAGGAAGGTCTGGTGTTTGGAGAGAGCTCAGTGGGCAGGCTCACAGTCAATGCAGGTGCCTGTTGCGCTCTGAAACCCTGGACTATTCACACCAGCTCATTCCGCTACCCATCAGCCACTGCTTGGTGTATTGAAGTGATTACCTGTCTCCCGTGGAGGCTGTGTGGCCCAATAGGATTGTGAGAGGGAGTATGTGTGCTGAGCTAATGCCCGCTGTCACCTTGGATACGGCTCTGTTCGTTCTGAGGGGTGAGGGCCCTGCTGCCCAGCTAGCTGACTGGATCTGACCTTAATACAACCTCCATACTCTAGTACTCTGTATGAGGGGACAAATGTACACATGCCCTAATACATCCACACAATGCACAGCATGCACACGTCCACATACTCACAAACGTCATGCACGCGCACACACACAGTATCATATTGCGTGGTACTAAATGTGGCAACCGTCTTTTATTCCACTTCATTATTTCATCAGGATGCAGTTTTTATAAGCTTTGAATTCGTTTTCCTCTGCAAAGTACTGTATAAACTAGCTGAAAATACAGAGCCGCTTTGCAAAATGTAGTTAAATAACCCCGAAGCAGCGCATCAAACATAAATACTACATCCTCTCAGTATACAGATAAACCTAGGCCTGTAAAAACATCTACGTATCCACACAATCCCCCACATCCATGTTACAAATGGCTATTCCACTTTTATGTGACTGCTCTGCCCAGAACACACAGGTTGATAGTTGATATGAAAAGTGACGCTGGTGATTTAATATGGCGTCCTCTGGCTGACAGTGTAATGGGCTCATGGTGCGTATTTCACAGCTTTATGTCACCCGCGGGCAGGTAATAGAAAAAAGTATTTCTAATGGAGGAAAGGGGGGAGGGAGAGAGACAGAAATAGATAACAAAAAAAATCTCTGTCATAAATGGCCGGGGAGAGTCTCCGACTGGGAGTGGTAGTCAGAAGTCGCCTAGCGACGAAGAAGGAGACAGACAATACTATTTCCTGTGTTTAAAGACCCTGGTCACCTGCCAAAGCTAAGTGCTGATGACTGTATTTCACAGTGGAGGCCTTGGCTGGCTGTGGAAGAGTCATGTGCAGTGCTAGCCTCAGCGCTAACTCACTACCCACAGGCCGGGAGTGTGACTCTCTGTTACAGAGGCCATGGGAGAGTCTGACACATCACGATTTATTACCAAGAGGGCCGCTAGGTGCTGTCATTCCCTGAGGTGTAGGGGACATAAATGTCTGTTAGGGGCCTCAGCGTGCACCACGGTGGGATTTTATCACAGGAAATAGTCTGCCTATATATTTCTGACTAATCTATCTAGACAATAGTGTCTGTCAGTTTGAATCGCTATTTTGTAAGTTGGTTCATGTATCTTTCTAAATGTGTAATATGTATTTATTGTATGTACATACAGTATAATAATTCCATTGGGCTGGCCTGATGACCACGTGGACATATTCCGCGTTCAAAACACCTGGGAACTTGGAAATCTCAGACTTAAGTGTGTTCAAGACAACTGGGAACTCGGGGGGAAAAAACTAACTTCGACTGGGAAAACAGTTTTGAACGGTCAAACTCTGACATCTTTATAAAGCTCAGATTTTCTGACCTGAAGATCAGTGACGTCATGATTTGACCTCACCCCCCCCCAAGTTGTCTTGAAAGCCCCAATAGCTGGGGAACTACTGTAGGTTGATGTCACTGTGATTGAAGTGGAGAGGAGGAGCCAGTGTGTTCTGACCAGGAAGTCACAGCTGCAACCCACGGCATGGGCACACAAAACCACACCACAAACCACGACACCAAGTAGAATTAGACTGGAACATGCAGATCATCACAAACCGTGTCTTTAGAGTGGCCCATTAGGAAGAAATAGGGGGAGCCATGCTTGTCACTTTTCATGCACATGGAGAGACTGGAAGGTACCATTCCTAAGGAAAGGGGAGTAACAACCTATACCAGTCATTAGGGTTAAACCAGACGCCTTGAAAGGAAGAGTTACACTATTGTTAGTCAAGAGAAAGACAAGTTTAAAGTGTTAAAGTATTAAGTAGAGAGAAAGACATTGCTATGGATGTATAATATACAACTACATTAGAAGATAGGCATGCCAGACATAAGCAGAGTTATAGTTATAAAGTTGTTTTATAGTTGATGTTTTTTGTAATTCTTACCACCTTTTTCAACCCAAATTAGTGATTGCGAAATTGTCTCATCGCGGCAACTCCCCAACAGGCTCGGGAGAGGCGAAGGTCGAGTCATGCATCCTCCGAAACATGACCCGCCAAACCGCGCTTCTTAACACCCGCTCGCTTAACCCTTGCCAATGTGTCGGAGGAAACACCGTTCACCCGCAGGCGCCCAGTCCGCCACAAGAAGTTGCTAGAGCACGAAAGCCAAGTAAAGCCCCCCCCGGCCAAACCCTCCCCCAACCCGGACGACGCTGGGCCAATTGTGTGCCACCCTATGGGACTCCCAGGCTGTGGTGTCGCCGCAACACTCCAATGCAGTGCTTTAGACTGCTGCGCCACTCGGAAGGCCCGAGTAAAGAATAATCTATAGACGTAATCATTTTAGAAATGCGTGTGACTTTTAAAATGTGATTATAGTGTTACTGGAATCAGATGAGATTAGAAGGTCAGCAGGTGGATTTGAGTGTGTTACAGCTGGATTAGCCTTGGCCTGGGGAGGGGTAAACAACAGGGTTTGAGGGACAGAATGGAAACCCACCATACTCTGGGACCTGCCCTGTGCCTCTCTTCAGGAGCAGACGCACCCGCCGGCCCCCTGACTTGATGAGCTCGATGGCCCGGGCGTGGGTCATGTCCCTGGTTGTGTCCCCATTGATCTCAATAATCTGGTCCCCAACCTGGAGAGGAGGAGAGACAACACAGTTAGAGAGAGAGAGAGAGAGAGAGAGAGAGAGAGAAATACTGTAGATAGATAGTGTGTGTATGTGTCTCGCCCCCCCCCGCTGTGTGTGTGTGTGTGTGTGTGTGTGTGTGTGTGTGTGTGTGTGTGCATGCTGGTGTGTGTATGTGCATGAAATCCTGTTGCCATGCAGATACTGCACAGACAATAAATAGACAATAGACCACTGTGACAGTAACCTCTAAATCACCAACCCACTGAGCACCTTGTGTTACATAAACATGCGTTACATTGCGTGACAAGTTCACACCAATTCCCTGATTAGATTAACAAATTATGGAAGAACGCTGGCACACACTGCCACAACCACCGACGCAATTATTTCTTGGCAGGCCTCGGAGATAAGCACACACACTACGTATTAAAGCGCAAAATTAATAAGGCAAATTTATTGTGGATCACAATTTATTAGGATCAATGTGTATCTATAAATCATAGTGGTGCAGAGGGATCAGAGCGGCCAGTGTAAAGCGCTAATCAGAATTAGCACTCATGAATATGAATGTGGTGTCAGTTGTCATTAATTCCTGCAGCCTGTTTTTATAATGTCATTTAGATTGAATTATGGACTCGTCCCTGCAGGGGGGTTGAGACTAAAGAGGATACCCTCCTGAATACCAATGTCCTGGGCGTTGTTCATTACGTACCAAATGGAAGAAACTAGACTGAAACATGGAGGGAGTACCTTAATCCGTCCAATAAGAAACAGTTGTTTTAGCTTTCCATTGCAAAACGTATTCCTAATGAATATGACCCAGGACATTAGTAGCTGAAGACCTGGTAGTAACCTATTCATTTCACTAAGTAGACTACACCTCCCTTCCAGCACTACAGTGAAAAGGTTGTGACCTCTCTATGACTACAACATCAAGGTCGGAGGCCGATTGTATAGGCATATCCCCTGAAGGATCTCACTAACACAATACCTTCACTTGGGAATGGGACCAGTGCCCTATTGACTGATAGTGTAGGAGACCACGTGCTGCGGCGCCAAATGTATAAACCAATTACTGTAACAAATGGAAAAGTCCTCGGCTAATAGTGGAAATAATTTGAAAGTGAGAGGAGAGAGAATCCGCCCGGCAACAGAGAGAGAGAAGGGGAGTCATTAAATGTTATTAGGCTGATCTGAGCGGAGCTGGGCCGCCCGTCCATCTACACCTTCTGACAGTTAGTGAATGGCTGAGGCCGGCCTGAGTCATTCCCCTTTAAATGGATGGGAAGTGACTGGGTGTGGATGGGAGAATTGAACACCAAGCCAACAGCAGTAGTATGACGTCCAGATGAAGCATGGTTATCCTTGGATTGTCTCTCCTCTAGATGCTATCTCGAGTCCAGCCAAGCTTACTAAGGCTGTGTCTGAAACAGCACCCTATTGCCTATATAGTGCACTTTTGACCAGAGCCTGAGCCTTGGTGGTGTAAAAAGTAGTATACTATATATCCGAACGGCCAGCCCATCCCAGTTCATTTCAACAGCAGTGTTAGATTATCCTACCTTTCCCCCTCGACCATTCATCTCCCCCATGATCAGAGTTCAAACTGGGCCTGTGTGTGGCGGACTGCAGAGTTTGAGTGGGCCTTTAAAGCTGTGATTACTGAAGGATAAATCACGATACCGGCCCGGGCGTAGAAGAGAGAGCCGAGGACCGCTAGCTATCCCTCATCCCCAGTCGATGGGTTTGGGCCTGGGCCCGCCGAGCTGCATTTACCTCGCCGTGACGGAGTGAGAGTAATATCCCTACGGGCCGTTTCACACACATTATCTCCGACAGGTTCATTACAGATAAGGAATGCACAGCGATGACGCTATTGGCCCACACTAGGGAGATTGGGCAGAGAGAAAAGTGTGACGGGTAGGAGACGATCAAGATACTTTAGGAGATATAGAAAAACTGCGATGACAGACTTGTAATGTAGTCTTTGATATCGGAAAAGTAAAGTGAGATTTCTGTATTTTTCACGCCATAAAGTGATCAGAGTCACCCTGGATGAACATAGCAGGCTACAAGAACATATACAGCTGTTGAGAGAGAGTGACTCATACTTTGACAGAGGTGATGGAAGGAAGGTGTGAACTTGGGGAAAAACTAAAAGCTCGGCACGCTCTGCATCTTTTTACAAAGAGTACTAACGTTACATTTTTTGTTGTTGTGTTAAACAGATGGTGACCGGCAGACTGTCCCTGGAGAGAACATTACGAAACGGACAAACGTGAAAACTATTCATGGTAAAAGCAGCCACCCTTTAATTATTCATCTGAATGTTTATAGTAGCTAATGTATTATTGACTAGAGAAACGTTTCTGCTGCCAGTAAACCCACTAACCCAGCAGGTGTCAAAACGTCCCAAATCCTTCACACACTCAGCCACACTGCATTAGCAGATTATTTTCTTACAGGGCTTAAAATGGAAATTTGCTGCCAAGATAATCATCAGACAATTAAGACTAGCAAATAATTATTATTAATATCCCACTAAACCAGCGTTGGGAGAGAAGCTACTGTAAGTATGTTGAGGGGAAGTGTTAGTTCAGCACAGGATGTGACATCGTCATCAGCCTACCCTCATCCTCCCGTTGCGGATGGCGGGTCCGTCCTCAGCCAGTCGCAGGACAAACAGGTCCATCTTGTACTCCCTCCCTCCACGGATACTGAAGCCAAACCCCTTCACACTCTTCTCCAGCTCCACGGTGAAGAAGTCAAAGTCCTGGAGAAGGAGCAGGACACATTCAGACAACAGGCAGTAAGAACCAGGGAGGAGGGGAAGGAGTAGGACACATTCAGACAACAGGCAGTAAGAACCAGGGAGGAGGGGAAGGAGTAGGACACATTCAGACAACATGCAGTAAGAACCAGGGAGGAGGGGAAGGAGTAGGACACATTCAGACAACAGGCAGTAAGAACCAGGGAGGAGGGGAAGGAGTAGGACACATTCAGACAACGGGCAGTAAGAACCAGGGAGCAGGGGAAGGAGTAGGACACATTCAGACAACAGGCAGTAAGAACCAGGGAGGAGGGGAAGGAGTAGGACACATTCAGACAACAGGCAGTAAGAACCAGGGAGGAGGGGAAGGAGTAGGACACATTCAGACAACATGCAGTAAGAACCAGGGAGGAGGGGAAGGAGTAGGACACATTCAGACAACAGGCAGTAAGAACCAGGGAGGAGGGGAAGGAGTAGGACACATTCAGACAACGGGCAGTAAGAACCAGGGAGCAGGGGAAGGAGTAGGACACATTCAGACAACAGGCAGTAAGAACCAGGGAGGAGGGGAAGGAGTAGGACACATTCAGACAACAGGCAGTAAGAACCAGGGAGGAGGGGAAGGAGTAGGACACATTCAGACAACGGGCAGTAAGAACCAGGGAGGAGGGGAAGAAGCAGGACACATTCAGACAACAGGCAGTAAGAACCAGGGAGGAGGGGAAGGAACAGGACACATTCAGACAACAGGCAGTAAGAACCAGGGAGGAGGGGAAGGAGTAGGACACATTCTGACAACAGGCAGTAAGAACCAGGGAGGAGGGGAAGGAGCAGGACACATTCAGACAACAGGCAGTAAGAACCAGGGTGGAGGGGAAGGAGTAGGACACATTCAGACAACGGGCAGTAAGAACCAGGGAGGAGGGGAAGGAGTAGGACACATTCAGACAACATGCAGTAAGAACCAGGGAGGAGGGGAAGGAGTAGGACACATTCAGACAACGGGCAGTAAGGAGCAGGACACATTCAGACAACAGGCAGTAAGAACCAGGGAGGAGGGGAAGGAGTAGGACACATTCAGACAACAGGCAGTAAGAACCAGGGAGGAGGGGAAGGAGTAGGACACATTCAGACAACATGCAGTAAGAACCAGGGAGGAGGGGAAGGAGTAGGACACATTCAGACAACGGGCAGTAAGGAGCAGGACACATTCAGACAACAGGCAGTAAGAACCAGGGAGGAGGGGAAGGAGTAGGACACATTCAGACAACAGGCAGTAAGAACCAGGGAGGAGGGGAAGGAGTAGGACACATTCAGACAACAGGCAGTAAGAACCAGGGAGGAGGGGAAGGAGTAGGACACATTCAGACAACATGCAGTAAGAACCAGGGAGGAGGGGAAGGAGTAGGACACATTCAGACAACAGGCAGTAAGAACCAGGGAGGAGGGGAAGGAGTAGGACACATTCAGACAACGGGCAGTAAGAACCAGGGAGGAGGGGAAGGAGTAGGACACATTCAGACAACGGGCAGTAAGAACCAGGGAGGAGGGGAAGAAGCAGGACACATTCAGACAACAGGCAGTAAGAACCAGGGAGGAGGGGAAGAAGCAGGACACATTCAGACAACAGGCAGTAAGAACCAGGGAGGAGGAGCAGGACACATTCAGACAACAGGCAGTAAGAACCAGGGAGGAGGGGAAGGAGCAGGACACATTCAGACAACAGGCAGTAAGAACCAGGGAGGAGGGGAAGGAGCAGGACACATTCAGACAACAGGCAGTAAGAACCAGGGAGGAGGGGAAGGAGCAGGACACATTCAGACAATATCAGTCACCATCACAAAACTAATGGCCATGTGTATTACTGTAGCCTGGTTAAACCAGACTGAATGCTGCACTCACCATTGTTTAACTCAGTGCAGCGTTCAGTCTGGTTTAACCCGGATAGAATTACCACAACTTCCTCGTTAACCTCTCTACCTGAACTACTGTTTCTTGCGTGTCAATGCCCATGTATTTCAGTTGAATGTATTTCTTTTATTTTAATTTAACCTTTATTTAACTAGGCAAATCAGTTAAGAACAAATTCTTATTTACAATGACGGCCTACACCGGCCAAACTCATACAACGTTGGGCCAATTGTGCACCGCCCTATGGGACTCCCAATCACGGCTGGTTGTGATACAGTCTGGATACGAAACAGGTCGCCTGTTGTGACGCCTCTAGCACTGAGATGCAGTGTTTTAGACCGCTGCGCCACTTGGGAGACCCATTTTGACAGCTTTACATACTTAAAATAAAAGTAACGTAAAGTAAAAGTACAATTTAAGTTAGCAGACATCCCAGGTCAATATTGTATTGATGAGTAAAGTATCTAACCTGGTAGACCTGTGGCATCTGTGGCTGGATCTGTCTGTAGTCGTGGGGCACAGGCATAGGGAAGTGCCTGGGGTCAGTGGACAGCTGTCTGTAGTCCATCAGAGGAGGGTGTCTGTAGTCCAGGGTGGGTGGCTGGCGGTAGTCTGCTACAGGAGGGTGTCTGTAGTCCAACGGGGGCTGTCTGTAGTCTGTGAATGGAGGCTGTCGAATGTCCGGTTTCACATCCTGCCTCGCTTTCACCTCTGACCTGTAACTAACCAACCAATCAAGTTAAAGGAACATTTCCCACTGGGCATAAACTGGTTGAATCAACGTTGTTACAACGTAATTTGTCAATGTATTGTGACAAGGAATCTACAAGGAAAATACATTGGATTTGAAAAAAGTAACCAATGTTTTGAGGGTGAAATTTCAACCATGTAGATGAGGTTGTCATGGTAACCACATTTCAACATAGGTTTGTCTTTGTTGAATTTGTACCTTAAAAACAGCATCAGATCTTCCAAACAATAGGCTGGGCAGCACCTCCTACTGGAGAATTGGTATATCTACAGCTACCCTTTAGTCTCCCACCCAGGGTTTTAACCAAGCCCCACCCTGCTTAGATATGATATTTATCACTGACTATTACCATGATGCTATCTTGAGAATGATTGTTTTGAGATGTCACTTAAAAACTAAATAGATTCGCTGTTGCTATCAAAGTCATTGATAGGAAGGTTTCACAGAGCAAATTAAATGTGACCATACTTTATCACTCATATAACATCAATGAGACTATTTTGGCCTATATAGCATTTGCAAAGTCATCGACAGCCATTGTTTCAATTCAAGGCGGAATTCATCTAAAAATAGACAATACAATAGGCCCAGGGTTTCAAGCTTTGATTCATTTCAAATGTAATGATATTTAGTTATATTGAATTGTGTTCAGTTGTCAAGCCACCATGTAACAACATTTGAAGGAAGTGTAATTCTTCTGCTTGGATACTTCCACCTGTAATACTGACTTACTCTGGCTTTAATTACAGTTTGTCTCCAAATTCATATTTGATATGTTGGATTCACGTCTCCATCGCAACGAAATACGTAAGTCAACACAACAATCTAAGTTAAAGAATAGGACTAAATCAAATCCAACTTTATTTAAAGTGCATTTCAAGTTTGATATGATTTAGTCCTATTCTTTAACTTTTATTGTTATGTTGAAAATCAAACACAATAAACAATGAATTGCATATTAACTTGTTGACAAGTTTAACCAATGATATGTCGGATTCATGTCTCTAAACTCAACCAAAAATATAAGTTAAAGAATGGGATTAAGCCAGTGGCTCAGATGGAACTATGCAATCAGCAGATACGTCTCATTTAAAATGTTGATATTTGGTTGCTTTGTCATCAATTTAATATAGCCTAAATTAAGGCTATCGTACAAACTAATGTAACATTCAACTATAAAACGAGTAACACATCCATGGTCACCTTAAGGTTGAGTAATTATAAAATCTTTATTATAAAGCATGCAGGAATAGGTCGTCGCAGGTCTGTGGAGATCTTCACTGGGCTGTAATAATCTGTGCAGAATCTCGAACAGCATTGATCTCTGCACCATGCACTTTTAATGTAATCTCAACTGCAATCCAGGTCATTTGGTTCTCTATTAGATGAAACACAGTGATGACACATTCATCTGTTGTATAAATGAACAAAATATCTGGCATTGTATTCCCATTTGAACCTTGCTGTGCTTCTTTAATGGTTGAAAGCGCAGTGAGACATTTCAGTGAAAACTAAACCAAAAATATGACGTTGTTTTTCCGTTGGAATTTGGTTGTGCTTTTTTCCGATGGTTGAATGCACGGTGATAACACGTTGGACATTGAACTACGTTTTGAGTGGTCTTTTTGAGTGGGTGAATATACAGTATGTTGTAGTCTCATTGATCAAGTTCTCAACTAAATATTACCCAATTACCAACGTTGAAACGATGTAGTGTGCCCAGTTCATATGAAAGCTCCAACTTCATTCGGTTGTGAAGGTAATGCTCTCTGAATCAATTCATGTCAAATTCTAAGTTATTTACAAATACATTGTTTGTTTCAATCAAACTATCTTTTAGGCAAGACTAGTGGTGGTAAGTGAAATATATATTTTCAACCACATAAAAAGACACTCCAGTCTTTTACAGAGTTGGCAATAAATAAGAGGACATTCTCCAGAGCAGGAGAGAAAGGACAATGACAGGGTACATTTTTGGGCCCCCTGTAAGAGCTTGATGAAATATTCAGCGTAGGTCTATAAAGAAGCTATTTAGGTTAATAATTCAGGAGTCCATAAGAGTTAAGTGATGTTATACAACAAACTGGAGACAGGGAGAGAATACCTCGCTCTCACCTGTAATTCCCTTAGGAATAGTGCTTTTACCCCAGAGATTAAAAAAAAGAAGAAGATACTACTGTGCTGTATAAGTGAGATTTCCAAATGTGCTGTAAGCCCTAAAGATTACATGAACCCATACACATAGATGATCAACCATCTTAAAACGATTTAAATACATAGGAAATGATAGAGCACTCAAATGCTGCACGTCTTAAATCAAATCAAATGTTATTGGTCACACACATATTTAGCAGATGTTATTGTGCGTTTAGCGAAATGCTTGTGTAAATTATGGCCCTATCCTGGCGGACCAATATTTAGAACTGGGCTGGGTGCTATGAATTGGTGTGTGTGTTTTTAAGCAGTGTGCGTCTGTGTGTGTGTGTGACCATCCGGTTGCCGTACCTGCTGTCGTGGGTGTAGATCTGGGGTGGGGGGGCTGGGGTCTGTGTGATGGGACTCTGATGGGTCAGGGAGCTGGGTTGGGTGACTGCAGGGCTGGGCTGAGTGACTGCAGGGCTGGGCTGGGTGACTGCAGGGATGGGCTGGCCCACGGCGGGACTGGGCTGGGCCTGAGGACTGTGCTGCTGGGTCACTGCTGGGCTCTGCTTCTCTGAGCTAGGGGCTGACGGGCTCAGCTCTGAAATACAGACAGACAGAAGTGTCAGACACAGTGACAGATAGATACACACCACAGCATAGACTATGCTAAACAGAGCCACATTAACATAATACACGGTGCATCTACTTCAAAGAACTGTCAGTACAATGCTCTAATCTACAGTAGATGCTCGTCATAACCAGAAACACCCATGAAGCATTAGAAGATGGTGACAGAAACCGACTCACTAGACAGTTCTCCCAAACAGACATATCACTCGCTGATCCACGCAAATAGTGCCTTAGCCAGAGATCGAACAACCCCCTTTAAAAAAGGATTTAAAACGGTCTGTACAGTAAGACAACGTGCTGCATTTAAGATGACAAACAGTTTTAACAACAGTCCCTGAAAGTCCCCCCACATCTACATTATACAGTTCTCTACTGACCCCTTGGTCCCCCCATTATCTCCAGTCTAGTGACCGTTGTCGCCCATCCCCCCCCCCCCCCCGTCTCACTCACCTTCCTGTGGTATGATCCGGAGGGTGACGCTGAGGCCGGCGTCCTTGATGAGCTTAACGATGTCGGCGTGGGGCATGTTGATGATGGACTGGCTGTTTACCGCCAGGATGCGGTCACCCACCTTCAGTTTGCCACAGCGGTCCGCCGGGCTGCCGTCGATGATACGCCCAATCTTATGGGGCACGCCTGGGATGGGAGGAGAGGCGGAGGACAATACACACAGAGTGAGAGACACACAGATATGGTTAGTTGAGGATGGGTCTGAGTTCAGGCTAATCTTACTGGTTGGATGCTTTCTTTCCATCTCTCCCTCTCTTCTTTCTATCTATGTTGCTCGCTCTTTTCACATTTCTCCCGCCCCCTCTCAGCTTATGTAAGACAGCTGGTTGTATGCACGGCGAGTGTGGGCAGGGCACTAAAAGGCGCCGCGGCGTACTGGAGCCTAGCTACCTCAGATCTGAGGGACTGATACAGTCAGGAAACCATTTGGAACTGAGACGGGTTAGATGGTTAGACGAGGAGTACATGGTTCAAAAATAGAGGTGTTACATTTTTTCTATGGTTGTGACCTCTTCCTCTCAGCAATTTCTGTCAAAATGGATTTGGTTTTCTCTGCTTGGAACGACCGTATCTGCTGGACTAAAATGCATGAAAACTCAAGAGCATAATAATATGCGAAGCCTTCCCTTTTAAGGTGAAATTGCCATAAGGCAGTACATTGTAATGTAAACAACCCATGGACGCACAATAACACATGTACACACACACACACACACACACACACACACACACACACACACACACACACACACACACACACACACAGAGCAGCACTTACTGATGGCGGCGGCGGTCTCGGGCCGGTTGAGCGAGCTGATGATGACGAATCCAAACCCTTCACTCTCCTTGCGGTGGATAATGACATCACTCGGTGGCTGCTGCACGCTGGAGGTCGGCTCTCCGTCTGTGGTGCTACCTGTACCCATGGCGTCAGTGGGTGGGGCTGCGTTGTTGCCAGGATACGTGACGTTGGTGAAGTCGCTGCGTGGGGAGCTGTGCTGGGTGGACACAGAGCCGGGGCTGCGGCCGTTCTCTGGACACGGCTCTCCTGTGGGGGGGGTAACAGAGCGCTGAGTTAACCTGCTCTGCTCTCCACCACACCACACTGCAGCCCAGCACAGCACTCATCAATGGACAAAGACTGGCCCTGTCTGGACTGGCTATCAGATCAGAGAAAGGTCATGGTTTCTCTCACACCTCATCGGCTGTATTGTTGCATCCAAAGATCTTTTTAATGCAAAAGAAAACCTCCATTGAAGATATCTGTAGATACAATCGCTAAGAACTAACATTCCCTCAAAACCAAGATGTCATGTTAGAGCTCATTACATCTTCTTCAGTGATCAAGGTTGAACTGACGGTAGTGTGACCTCTTGGAGAGACAGAGTCTTGACATCTCCAAAAGTGTTACTTTGAATCAAACGTTCGAGGGATGAAAGGCAAGACCACGGACGACACGGATGAGACAGACAGCCTTTCATGACTGGAGACGGAAGGAGAAGAGGGAGACAGAGGAGGGGAGACGGGATCTCACCAGGGTGGCTGTGCTCTCCTCCCCAGGCACCAAAGGCATCCGGAGTGTAAACTGACATAAGGGAATGGGGAGATCTGAGGGGGGAAGGTGTGTATAGAGGGCTGCTACACTCATCACACAGCAGGCTCTTGCAGCTCTACAATTCAAGGTACAATACAACAGCCGGACTCCACATAAGACCAGAGAAAGGAAGACTATCAGGCCTTCTTGGAGTAGGATGAATTTGACCCTAGAAGATGCTCTATGGTCAGAGTTCTGTTTTCCTCCCTAATGATTAGGATTAGGAGTTTTCAGTAAACTGATCCTAGATCTGTCCCCTCCCATCCTCTCACCTGGGCCCTGTAGCCTCCTCCTGATGGTGAGGTTGACCTGTCCATTGCGGGCGGCGCCGTGCATCAGGTCGATGACGTAGCGGTGGGGCTTCCCCGCCACCGGGATCCCGTCCACGAAGATGAGCTCATCGCCTGGCCGCAGGCGCCCGTCTCTGTCTGCAGGGCTCTTCTCTATGATGGCCCCAATCAGAATCTGTTTATGGGAAAAAGACCAATCAGAACGCATGGAGAGCTAGGGGTAGGAGTTAAAAAGTCAGTTGACCAATCAGAGGGCTGGATTCATAAAAGGACTACATTGAAGTGATATGTAATCATGGTCAAGTGGACAAGAAACATGCAGGGAGTAACTGTATGTGAAATGACATGTATAAGTGGTTGTTATGTCAGTGGTGCTTATGAATAGATACGTGGCTCCATGTTTGCGCCGAGTGTTACTCTACAGACAATAAACCAGTAACCATCCACAGCAGTATCACCAGTCTCTCAGTCAGTCAGGGTTCAGGGTTAGATATGCATGTAGTGGGTTAGAGAGGAGAAAATGACAGGGTTCCACGCCCATCTCATACGAGCCTTCTCACGGGTGTCCGGACTCACAGGCTGACCCGCCTCGTCTCCCCCAAGGATGCGGAAGCCGAAGCCGGACTTCTGCCTCCTCAGGTGGACCTCCACCTCCTGGTACTCTGCCCCTGGGGTCAAGGAACAGACAACACCTGTGACACGTGTTGACCTTGGAGTGCCCGCAGTCTGTCTAATTTATGTGGAGCCAGAGGATTATTGATCACACATTGTGGAAGTTAACACATGAAATTAAAGGCACTGTTATTCCTGTGTTTTATATAATATTGTACAACAGCTGATGGAACTAACACTAAAAGTGTGAACATTTTTTGTCAGTGTTATTTCCTGGTAGTTGCTTGTTGAAAAGAATCGACACAGGACCCTTATTCAGCAGGTTTGCATGGGTGGGAGTTTCGGCTTTCCATGGGGACATCAATGTGGTATATTGGTTAATAGACCAATAACAAAGAGAGTTCCAAACTTCTCTGCCAATAACAGCTAGTTTTCAGTTTTCCCCTCCCCACTCAAACCAGACAGTTCTTGCTAAATTCTTGCTTGAGAATGTTTATTGGGCTAAAAAGCCAATTTTGCCAATTTTAATGGAAATCTATTACAGTAAGGCACAGGAATGATTTGAGACTGATATAAAACGACTGCATTAGGCCTTTAATGCATTGCAAATTAAATGAAATGTTTCAGAAAAAAAGACAACATTTAGAATAATCCATTTTCCTCCCTGTGGACAGTCTTCTTCAGGGCCAACGTACATACCAGAGTGGTCCACAGAGAAGATGGTCCGTGGCAGGCCTGGCTCTGTGTGGGGGAGGGAGATTGAGGGAGCACCCATAAACAATAATACAACACACACACTGTCTTACAACTGTCTCACTCAGAGCAGACTACTAAAAAAGACTGAGACTAGAGCAAGACAGAAAACGACTTGCCTCAGCACATTGTCTGCACAGAGTTCCTACATCATCCAATACACAGTGGAAAAGAAGTGCTTAGGGCTTGTAATACAGCTATCTTTTTATTTACAGTATGTGTTACGGGAGCAGAAACTCATCTGCAATCAGGCCTTTACTGGAAAGCAGAATGATCTGCGACATAGTGATATCCATTACCCTGAAAACCCTTTCCTATGAAATGAAGTAGAGCGGGTCAAAGTGACTGTGATGAGAAATGGGCTCTATTTACAGCAGGTTTAATCACGGAGACAAGTGTCCACTGGGTTACCAGAGGAATTAATTGAGGAAACAAAGATGGCGGATGACACATAAGGAGACTGACTGATACAAGTCTTACCACGGAACCCATATACAGTGTTTTAAGTTTATATTAAATAAGATTGCTGGAAAAAATACTCATTGATGTTGGCAGAAGATAAGGACAGAATGACCTTGCTGGCCAGAGGATGATTTTGGTATATTCCAGACTATTGCAGTTTACATAAAGTACACAATTCATAAATCTCCATCTAACTCCAGCTCTCTCACATGCAATGGGGTCTCTTGGTTCCCTACTAGAATAAAGGCATCCAATTACAGATGTAGGATCTTAATTGGACCACTCTTTTGTTACTGAGCATTTTCATTCACAGCAGGAAATATAAATGTGTAGTGTAATAAAGCTTAAAAAGGATTCTAAAGTTTGGAATATATATTATAAACCCCTACATTTATCCCATGAATTATAACCTGTTTTATTTCCTGTTGCTGCATGATTCTTTTCCAGCTGTAGAAAACCTTATCAACAATCAGTGGAAGCTACACTGACTTGTCTATGGTTGTGGGGTATGGGTGCATTTTCTTCTCTAACAGCCTGCATTGGTCTCCTGGCTATATTGAGAACAGTCCTAGTTAGATAAGGTTACTGAAAAATACCAATGTTCATGACCTAGAACTCCCACACCACTGAGGGAAACAAGTAAAGTGTTCCTAAAAGTTGCCCTGTGCCTCAACCCTGTTAACCTGACTGACCAACAGTCTGCACGTGTAGCCGAGCAACGAACAGCACTTTGGGGGCATGTTACATGGAGGGGACAGACACTTAACACTAAACTGAACACGGGACTAAAGGAGAGAAAGAAATGATGGAAGAGTGAGAAACAAAGAGAGAGAGAGAGAAGTGAGTGAGAGAGAGAGAGAGGAGAGAGGGAAAGAGACAGAGAGAGAGGGAGAGAGAGAGAGAAAAAGAGACAGAGGGAGAGAAGAGAGACAGTGACAGAGGAGAGAGAGAGCGACAGACAGACAGACAGAGAGAGACACAGAGAGAGAGAGAGAGCGACAGACAGACAGACAGAGAGAGACACCGAGACAGAGAGAGAGAGAGAGCGACAGACAGACAGAGAGAGAGAGAGAAAAGCAGATAGAGAGAGAGGGAGAGAAAGGAAAGCTACGGAGAAAGATTGACCGAGACGCTGAAAGGCTTTGACATGGAGTTCTTCCGACAGCCCTGTCCTCTTTAATAAAGGTTGTGTTGCGTAAGCACACACACAGCTTGTCTCTCTCCTCACCTACGACTGACTCAGGCCCACAGAGATTCTACCATAGAGAGGAGCAGAGCATTATCATCGTCCACCGGCTAGAGCCTCGCATGTCAATCATGAAGCCTCTATGGTACATCAAGCTGCACGGACTTAACAGAAACTAGCACTGTCACTAGCACTGGTCAAAAGGATGAGTTCACTTTATGTTCAGAATCATACAGTAGATATGACTACTGATGTCAAAAACCAATGGTATACTGTCGTACAAATCTTTCTACCGAGCATATCTTGGCAACCCAGTTAAAAGCTTGGTCGTACACTCAATGAACTGAAAGGAAATCCCTATGCTTGTACCCCTGACAGGATCTTTAATGGCTAAAATATAATTGTTGGCTCCTAAAGTTTATAGCGGCCTAGGAAGACAGGTTGTTGGCTGAGATGTTCCTGGGAAAAAATGGCTAATTTGACTCTACACTCTGGCAGAACATCGACTGGAGGCAGAGATCCGCGATTCAGAGATTCCCCTAACGAAGGAGTCTAGGCCAAATACAAATGTATCAACATCAAGTCATCTGTCAGCACTAAGTTAAAAGTAGAAACTCTTAAACCGTTGTCATACTCCATCATATTTACAGAAATACATCTACAGACAAAACAACATAATACATCTCATTCTGCAGAACTCAGATAACCCAGACTATGTCCCTATAGGAACAGAACCCAGACTATGTCCCTATAGGAACAGAACCCAGACAACCCAGACTATGTCCCTATAGGAACAGGACCCAGATAACCCAGACTATGTCCCTATAGGAACAGAACCCAGACTATGTCCCTATAGGAACAGAACCCAGACAACCCAGACTATGTCCCTATAGGAACAGGACCCAGATAACCCAGACTATGTCCCTATAGGAACATGACCCAGATAACCCAGACTATGTCCCTATATGAACAGGACCCAGATAACCCAGACTATGTCCCTATAGGAACAGAACCCAGACAAGTCAGACTATGTCCCTATAGGAACAGAACCCAGACTATGTCCCTATAGGAACAGGACCCAGACAACCCAGACTATGTCCCTATAGGAACAGAACCCAGACAACTCAGACTATGTCCCTATAGGAACAGAACCCAGACTATGTCCCTATAGGAACAGGACCCAGACAACCCAGACTATGTCCCTATAGGAACAGAACCCAGACTATGTCCCTATAGGAACAGAACCCAGACAACAGACTATGTCCCTATAGGAACAGAACCCAGACTATATCCCTATAGGAACAGGACCCAGACAACCCAGACTATGTCCCTATAGGAACAGGACCCAGACAACCCAGACTATGTCCCTATAGGAACAGAACCCAGACAACCCAGACTATGTCCCTATAGGAACAGAACCCAGACTATGTCCCTATAGGAACAGAACCCAGACAACCCAGACTATGTCCCGATAGGAACAGAACCCAGACAACCCAGACTATGTCCCTATAGGAACAGAACCCAGACTATGTCCCTATAGGAACAGAACAGGTGGAGCTGAGGCCATTGTTATATTGCACTATGGAGCCCTGACTACTGTTCACGAGGGCTACAATGATTCATTCAGGAGATGAGGTGTGTGTGTGTATGTGTATGAGTGTGTTTGTGTGCATCTTCATAGGTCCACCTGTTCAGAAGAACATTAATCCCTGGAACCCCAGACAGATATTATGGGGCTGTTGTTGTTGATGCTGTTGTTGTTGTTGTTGTACTAGTGTGTTTCCAGTACTTACGCCTACTATTCTCATAGATAGCCCTGGACTTCTCATAGAGGTCATAGGGGTCGGGCCTGCTCAGATCAAAGCCCTCGGGGAGGGCAGAGTCTGGGACTGAGGCCCTGTGGAGGTGGCGGGTCAGGAAGGGGGCGTTGTGGGGGACAACGGGGGCAGACAGACTGGTCTGGGGGCTGCCCTGACCCCCTCCCTGGCCTTGGGCCGCGTCCCACTGCTCCAACACCTGTAAACACATCAGACATCAGGGCATTGGTTCAGTCTCCACCACCCCTACCCTGGTTCTCACCCGGTCATTACGCACTGACATCCCTAAGGGATGCAAGGGGGCGCTGTCCTGGTACTCTAACAACTTCCTCTTAGACGAACCAAATGAGGTGAGAGCAGGTAGCAAAGCTATTCATAGTATACAGGTGGGGACAGAGGCCTTCATGGACGTCATCGACTTCATTGACCTCTGTCATTCACTACAACAGTCTAATATTAGTGGGAGTAGTAATGCAGCAAAGCAACATGAGCACCAGCCGGCGGCGACTAATTAAAAGCAACAACAAAGATGAAGAGAGGGGGGAGGTGAAGAAACGTTTTAAAGGAAATAAAAGATGCCAAGGCTTATTAAAGCAGGTCTGGAAAAGCAGTGTGTTAATTATGCAGAAGGAGAGAGAGCACAGGCACACCAGTTCAGGGCTGCTGGGAGGAAGAGAAGGGCAGGCGGAGAGCATATTAAACATGTCAGTGTGCCGCTATCGTCGGCGGCGGCAGACGGCAAATGGCCAAAGTGGGCACACAGAGGGTACTGGCCCAGTGTAGAGTGGCTACGGCCCAAGACGTTCTATGATAGAGACTGTAGTGGATGCTAGAGGGGCATGGTGATAGGAGGAGTGCAAACACACAGCATTCAACCCCCTCAGAGAATCTCTTGGATGAACCTGTGTGTCTGTGTGTGTCTGTGTGTGTGTGTTCCGAAACTATAATGGAATGTAGATGTGGTGGATAATGTGTGGTGTCTCTATTGTGGAAAACACTATTGTGGCGTCTCCAATACAATGCAGAAAAGCCAGCAGTGCTAGTGTCAAAACAGGTTTGTTTAGTCCCAATTACTCTCAGCAGCGTTGAATCCCAAACCACTCAGTGTGCGTCCAGGAGAAAAAGAGAGAAGTGGTCATTTATGCGGGCGTACAACCAAACAATGCAGCTAAATGCTTAAGTGCATAAAATATGATTTCTCTTCCAATTTGAAATAAGCACCACATTGATTATTCGAAGTGATACACACTATGACCTATTTTGACAAGCTGAGCTGCTTTCTTGTGTTGTGCAAATGTCAGTTGTCTTTAGAAAACAGAGTGGTGTTGATGAGATAGTGAAGATGACACATTGGTATGTTAGGATGACAGTGAGAATGATAGTTGTCTATAGTACCACCCCACAAAATGACTCGTTTGATATCAGGAGCTGTATAAAAAGATGCTGCCAAGGCACCTAGTTCCATCGGACCAAGGCAAAATCAAAGTGTTCCCACTCTATGTGGTTCCGCCCATCTCTGCTACTGATCTTCGGAATGTCTGAGTGTCTGGCCGTGTAATGGCAGGGTGACAGTCAGGGGATCTTATTAAGTCTGGACCAGACTATAGCACTATCACTTCCCCTACCTCCTCCGTCTCTCTCTCCCTCCATCTATTACGCTGTATGTACTAAGTGAAGTATGAAGTATGTCAGTCTTTCCTAACTGGCCCTGAGAGGGATAAATACTGTTGTTTTGAATTTAATTGAACCTTTCCCCCTCATTTAGTCACGGGCAGTCAGGATCTTTAAGACTGTATGACCTGTGTGTGTGGCTAGAGACTGCTGTTTCCTACACACAATACTCTCAGGTTCGGCCATAAATCGACTCTGCATCCACACCAATAGTACTACATATATTCTGTTCTTCACTCTCATGACTATATGAGAATATACTCATATATGCACAGGCTTTGTTCCAAACTGAATTCGGAAGGCAGGGCATCATTATTACTTGTACCAACTTTGAGTTACAATTACAGAACTACCCTAGTCTCAGTTTTTAAACTTTGTATCCATGTCGGATTATTTGGGCTGAGATTCTTTGGGCTATGGAAATCGTCTTGGAACTAATGATATCCAATTAAACCTGGGCTGAACTCTGGACTCTGTTTTGGGGGCTGTTGGCAGCTGCTGTCGCTCTGAAGCCTGTTCTGCCTCTTCTCCACCACAGCTGAATGTGTGGAGAGGAACAAACACACGCTAGGGGGGAGAGAGAGAGAGAGAAAGAGAAGCTTCAGCTGGACCGCCTGCCTGCCTGCCTGACTCCATAGCTATTTTCCCAGGCACTTCTTCTCCGGGAGCTCAGATTCAGAATTACCATTAATCTGTTGGAAACTGAGAGATTCAACAAAGAGGAGAACAGAAATGAGCTACAATGAGGAAAAATTCATGTGAGGGCTTGAGAGAGCTGCTGACAAGAAGGGATAACACAAAGACGGCTTCTTCTGAGTCCATGGATGTGTGGAATGTTATGATCTGTCGCCGGAGACTCCACAAATGAGCCGGGGTTAGGAGCTGGTTAGCTATATCAGAGCCAAACTAGAACATGAAGTAGCATGAAATGGGATGTGCGCACACACACACACACACCTTGTTTCTTGGCAATACACCATGTCTAACTCAACTCAGAGAGTGCTCTCTGATGCATGTTGTTGTTGTTCTTCCTTGTTTGGATGAGTGTTTATTGAGTGTTTGGGGACAGAGTCCACACAGACAGACCGACAGACAGACAGAGGAGGCTAGGTTTGAACAGAGGTGTCTAAGAGGTCTCAGACATCTTTAAAGTTTCAGCTTTCAACATGTTAGTACCATTCTGTCTCGACAAAATCTAAAAATACAACATTTGTATATTTTGTCTGACATATATGACATCTGAGAAAACATAGATATGACAAAATATGATCAGGAAAGATAGCCAAGTTAGTAGCAGATCAATAGCAGCCTGGAGATGAAGGAAGAAGGGAAGAATGGATGAGTGATAATTCTCGGTATGACTGTTAGAAAAGGGTTCTCTCACTCTCTCTATCAGGGATACAGAGGAGCTGAGAGAAGGATGGAATGTTGAGGGGACCATGCCATCCCAGAGTCTGGACCATAGATATAGCATTACTAGAAGAGCATCTGGTCTAGCAGTTTGCATAGACGTAGACTGTCATGTGCATAGACATACACCACATAGAATGACCATCAATATTTATTTAGATCATGGCCCATCTGGCTCGGGGTATGACCAGTCTAGTAATTCTATATCTATGAGGGGGCCACTTAACCCTTTCCTCTGCATGTGATGGCAAGAGGAAGGGTCCAACTCAAGGCCAGGATACAGCAGCAGCCGAGACACGACAACAGCACTACAGTTAGTATAAGGGAAGGGAATAGAATAGAGTAGTCATTCTCAGCTAAACAGCAGCAAGACTGCAGCCAAAGTTCAGAAGATATAGATTTAAGGTTATGTAGTAAAGTCAATCAGAGCAGCTCCAACATATATGCACAGTGCAGCCATTTTGTTAACTAAATGAGTCAATTAGAATTAATGGGAGAGCTGAGGCTCGGAAGACAATGCATTTTACCTGTTTAGGGGTCTTCCAGGGTGAATAGTGACCTGCAATAGTGAGAAAACAACAATGTTTAGCCTAGAGAGTAGTGGCAGCCATTACATTAGGTCTGAGCTGGTCTGTCTGTGTCTGAGGGCTACTCCATGAACTAAGGAAAGATAACAAAACTTAAACGGAATAAAACATCAAGAAACCAATGGAAAGATGACATATTTGCACTAAAAGCAATGAGAGGGCTGCAAAATAATCTCACCCCAAGTGGTGCGATGCAATGTCCTTGAGAAGCAATGTCCTTGAGAAGCAGATTCTTGAAGCACCAGAAAGACAATGGGTCAGAGAGGATCTTACAGTAACGTTGGTCTCCAAGCCAAGGGGACGTTGAAAACTGCCACCACCACAGTGCACAACACATGAAGAACACCTGCTCTTTCCATCACATAGACTGACCAGGTGAATCCAGGTGAAAGCTATGATCCCTATTTGATGTCACTTGTTAAATCTACTTTAACCAGTGTAGATGAAGGAGAGGTAACAGGTTAAATAAGGATTTGTAAGCCTTGAGACAACTGAGATATGGATGGTGTAAGTGTGCCATTCAGACGCTGACTGGGCAAGACACACAACGTCAGTACGTTTTGAACTGGGTACGGTAGTAGGTGCCAGCTGCACCGGTTTGCGTCAAGAACTGAAACATGGCTGGGTTTTTCACGCTCAACAGTTTCCCGTGTGTATCAAGAATGGTCCACCACCCAAAGGACATCCAGTCAACTTGACACAACTGTGGCAAGAATTGGAGTCAACATGGGCCAACATCCCTGTGGAACGCTTTCGACACCTTGTAGAGTCCATGACCCAACAAAGTGAGGCTGCTCTGAGGGTAAAATGGGGGGTGCAACTCAATGTTAGGAAGGTGCTCCTAATGTTTGGTATACTCAGTGTATATATATACACATTACCGTATGTGTTGCTAAATCATCCCAAATAATTGATCGGGGATCATATTGGGGAAGCCTTTACCAATATTTGGATAAACCTCCAGGCTTGATCTTATAACAGAATTCCCTGTCATTGAATTTGCCTTACAGGGACAACGCTTGGGAAAAACACCAAAGGTGACGGTCTGATAAAGAAAGAAATTGGATTCAACACAGAAGTATAATAGGTCATAACCTTAGAAAACCCTAAACTCTCCCCTGACTCTAAAGTTGGATTGAACTGATGAGAATGATTCGATAGGTGATGAGGCTTCACCATTCAACACAGGAGGGACTGTTTTCCACTGACAAATATAACCTACACAGTAAGTTTCCATGTTAGACTGGTAGATTTGATACAATACCAGATATACACTACAGCCGTGGTATTCAAACTGTTTCCGGGGACCTCATTTTTTCCCTGAAGAATTTCTCGCGACCCCACCCCAAGTCAAATGACACAACTTTGAAATCGGTACATTTGGATTTCGACATCAACAAATAATCTTCAATGCATTACATTTTCTTCTCTTATCAAAATGAAAGGAAACCAATTCATATATTTACTCAATAAAATTATATTTCTCAAAAACGTTTGTATATTGTACCATCTGTCCTCAAATTTTTGGTTCCAAAAATAATTCTACATATGTTTTTATTTTGCAACCCCTACTGCAGTTCCCCCGACCCCGAATCTCACTGCACTACAGTGTACAGAGCCGTGTAGGTCCTGTAATTGTGTGGTTTTTAGGAAGTCATTGCATGCACTTAATGACATCATTTTCTAGCAGTCGTATGGACCTCTGCCTTGGATTGAATCATTCAGGGAACTGTAGTCACAACAGTCACAGCATGTGTGTGGGGTGATGACATATCACAACACTACTGTGCTTGGACCACATACTGCCAGGCCAGAGGGCTCCAACTGTTTCTCGGGTAAATATTCATATTCCAGTTAAAGGTGTCTACTTCTAATATATCAACATGGACTGTGACTTTCGTTAATTGATTGAAGGAATACCAGAGGCGCTGTGTGAATGTGCAACGTTTTGGGATGATTTTGGCCGGAGGGTAGTGTGAATGAATTGGCTGTGTTAGGAGTAGGTCATGTATTTTCCATGGGAAAACAGAACCCACTTAGCCCCCTATACCCCTCCCCTCCCCATACACCCATCTGTAAGCTGTAAATAATATGGTGGATGCTCCACCACCACGCTTCTATCTGTCCAGATCCTTCAGATCTGCAAACACCGAAGGGGAAGGGCGAGTCCTTACCCACCACCACTGTCATCTAAACAGGCCCAGCCAACATTTACTCAGCAAATGACAACATTCCACAATCTACTAGAACACATGATCACAACAAACAGAGTGTAACAGAATGCAGGAATTCCAGCGATACTCTCCCCAGCCAGTGTTCACACACAGAGCTCTGCAACGCAAGGTAGCAGTCTCACATCAAAAGACCCAGCTTCATAACACATACGGCCCAAACTATTCACTCCACATCGGCCCCCCCGGAGAAACGTAAAAAAAACAAAACAAACAAACAAACAACAGACCGTCTGTCTTCTCAATTCAATTTTCACCCTCTCCAGGAACAGAACGAGTGGATGCAAATCGTCGAGGATCGAATTAGCGAGTGGCTGCCTGACTTAAATGCCAGGAGGCTTCCCAGCGCTAGTCTCTTTTTAAGGGCGCAATCACACCGTAAACATGCCCTCCATCACCAACGAGTGGCACAGCAGAAATGGAAAGTGATCAACAAAAGAGAGGGGGTGGTAGAGGTTGGAGGAAGGGAGAGAGATGAAGCGACAGAGAAGACATATTTGCAAACTATCAGTCTCTCTCAGTGAGTCATCAATCTGACTGGAGCTTGCCTTGCACAGATCCACGGCTAGAATATAGATTTTTATAGATGGGGGGGAAATTACAGCAGCTTATCAGGAACGACTTTAACAATTCTCAAATCCAATTATTTTTTTGGACAGCTCTATCAGCACAGGCACAACATATAAACAGATGATAAAGAACCCACATTACTGGGTGATACATGAGAGAGCGTTCAGACGGCAGGTCTGTTTTTTAATTAAAACTGACTCTTTTCACTTTCTTAAAACAAGGTCAATCATTACGAGTGCTCTTAGGATGACCTGCTATCAACCGGCATTACTTCAAGACAGAACAACCTGTGTTCCCTGGGAAAGGCAGAGCAACAACCATCATGGAGGGTACTCCACAGGGGAAATCCATTCATTGTTAACTCAGGCATAGGAGGTGTTTGGTTAGACAGAGATGTCAGTGGTGCCCTTTCCTATGGTAGATCAGCACTGAGATGTCTTGAGTGACAGACTCTTGCTTCTGTTCCTGTGAGACCCCATAGCAGAGAACATTACTGAGTCAAATATGTTCTAATACCTGAGCTGCATTTCATTTAGTTTGCCTGGTACGGTAGAACCAATTGTATAGTTCAGATAGTGCAAGGATCTGAGCTAGTGCGACATCTGCAAGTTAACCATGACAGGTCACGTTATCATTGGCCTACAGTACTCATAGTATGTAACACTTGCAATGATCACATTCCACCTGGAGATCTGACATAGTAGAGGTGTCTGAAGTGAATAATTTGTCACAGAGCAATGGGACAGGACCATGTAAGAGCAGTGGGACAGGACCTTGTAAGAGCAGTGGGACAGGACCATGTTAGAGCAGTGGGACAGGACCATGTAAGAGCAGTGGGACAGGACCATGTAAGAGCAGTGGGGCAGGACCATGTAAGAGCAGTGGGACAGGACCATATAAGAGCAGTGGGACAGGACCATGTTAGAGCAGTGGGACAGGACCATGTAAGAGCAGTGGGACAGGACCATGTTAGAGCAGTGGGACAGGACCATGTTAGAGCAGTGGGACAGGACCATGTAAGAGCAGTGGGGCAGGACCATGTAAGAGCAGTGGGACAGGACCATGTAAGAGCAGTGGGACAGGACCATGTTAGAGCAGTGGGACAGGACCATGTTAGAGCAGTGGGACAGGACCATGTTAGAGCAGTGGGACAGGACCATGTAAGAGCAGTGGGACAGGACCTTGTAAGAGCAGTGGGACAGGACCTTGTAAGAGCAGTGGGACAGGACCATGTAAGAGCAGTGGGACAGGACCATGTTAGAGCAGTGGGGACAGGACCTTGTAATAGCAATGGGACAGGACCATGTAAGAGCAGTGGGACAGGACCATGTTAGAGCAGTGGGACAGGACCATGTTAGAGCAGTGGGACAGGACCATGTAAGAGCAGTGGGACAGGACCTTGTAAGAGCAGTGGGACAGGACCATGTTAGAGCAGTGGGACAGGACCATGTTAGAGCAGTGGGACAGGACCATGTAAGAGCAGTGGGACAGGACCTTGTAAGAGCAGTGGGACAGGACCATGTAAGAGCAGTGGGACAGGACCATGTTAGAGCAGTGGGACAGGACCATGTAAGAGAAATGGGAGAGGACCATGTAAGAGCAGTGGGACAGGACCATATAAGAGCAGTGGGACAGGACCATGTTAGAGCAGTGGGACAGGACCATGTAAGAGCAGTGGGACAGGACCTTGTAAGAGCAGTGGGACAGGACCATGTTAGAGCAGTGGGACAGGACCATGTTAGAGCAGTGGGACAGGACCATGTTAGAGCAGTGGGACAGGACCATGTAAGAGCAGTGGGACAGGACCTTGTAAGAGCAGTGGGACAGGACCTTGTAAGAGCAGTGGGACAGGACCATGTAAGAGCAGTGGGACAGGACCATGTTAGAGCAGTGGGGACAGGACCTTGTAATAGCAATGGGACAGGACCATGTAAGAGCAGTGGGACAGGACCATGTTAGAGCAGTGGGACAGGACCATGTTAGAGCAGTGGGACAGGACCATGTAAGAGCAGTGGGACAGGACCTTGTAAGAGCAGTGGGACAGGACCATGTAAGAGCAGTGGGACAGGACCATGTTAGAGCAGTGGGACAGGACCATGTAAGAGAAATGGGAGAGGACCATGTAAGAGCAGTGGGACAGGACCATATAAGAGCAGTGGGACAGGACCATGTTAGAGCAGTGGGACAGGACCATGTAAGAGCAGTGGGACAGGACCTTGTAAGAGCAGTGGGACAGGACCACGTAAGAGCAGTGGGACAGGACCATGTAAGAGCAGTGGGACAGGACCATGTAAGAGCAGTGGGACAGGACCATGTAAGAGCAGTGGGACAGGACCATGTTAGAGCAGTGGGACAGGACCATGTTAGAGCAGTGGGACAGGACCATGTTAGAGCAGTGGGACAGGACCATGTAAGAGCAGTGGGACAGGACCATGTTAGAGCAGTGGGACAGGACCATGTAAGAGCAGTGGGACAGGACCTTGTAAGAGCAGTGGGACAGGACCTTGTAAGAGCAGTGGGACAGGACCATGTAAGAGCAGTGGGACAGGACCATGTTAGAGCAGTGGGACAGGACCTTGTAATAGCAATGGGACAGGACCATGTAAGAGCAGTGGGACAGGACCATGTAAGAGCAGTGGGACAGGACCATGTTAGAGCAGTGGGACAGGACCATGTTAGAGCAGTGGGACAGGACCATGTAAGAGCAGTGGGACAGGACCTTGTAAGAGCAGTGGGACAGGACCATGTAAGAGAAATGGGAGAGGACCATGTAAGAGCAGTGGGACAGGACCATGTAAGAGCAGTGGGACAGGACCATATAAGAGCAGTGGGACAGGACCATGTAAGAGCAGTGGGACAGGACCATGTAAGAGAAATGGGACAGGACCATGTTAGAGCAGTGGGACAGGACCATGTTAGAGCAGTGGGACAGGACCATGTTAGAGCAGTGGGACAGGACCATGTAAGAGAAATGAGACAGGACCATATAAGAGAAATGGGACAGGACCATGTTAGAGAAATGGGACAAGGCCATGTTAGACCAGTTGGTCAGGACCATGTAAGAGAAATGGGACAGGACCATGTTAGAGAAATGGGACAGGGCCATGTTAGAGCAGCGGGACAGGACCATGTAAGAGAAATGGGACAGGACCATGTTAGAGAAATGGGACAGGACCATGTTAGAGAAATGGGACAGGGCCATGTTAGAGCAGCGGGACAGGACCACCATTTTTACGGTGACTCTTCTGCTTCAATGAGACCATGCTGACCCACTGCAGTTTCCTGTGGCAACTAATCGATGACCATGGCGGAGCACTGAACAACTGGCCCTGCCCATGGTCCTAATGCCCCTCAGGATATCAGGTAGTGTATACTGTATGTAAGGAAGGGATATTGAATTTGGGAGCTTGAGGGCTGAAGTACTGCGGGCTTTCTTTTCTACCTTGATTAATTGATTGGCTGGCTGAAGTTTGAATCACTTCCTGATTAGAAGAAAAATGATAAATAGATCTGATGTAAAGTGTGACTGTCAGTGAGATTGAGAGGGCTGACATATTTTCTGTCTACGACGAAAGAGCTGTATGCTAAATGAATCAGTAACATACTAATGGGACTTAGTGCTGCCCCCGTACAGTTAATGAGTTGATTGAATCAGAGCCATACGAAACCCCATGTAGATGTAGATATTTCCAACATGACACGACACACCTGCACACGCGTACAGACATGCATGTGCACACACACACTCACAACCGTGAAGAGCACTATAATATCACACCGCCAGGCTAACAGCAGGCCATGTCATTATTTAAATGAGATTTGGATAACACTACGATTTGATGGGATCTTGCATAGCTTATGAATAAAGCCCACAGGGACGGTTAGCTATTTTAAATCATATTTGGCGCATGAAAATGGATTTTGTTGCATGCTGGTTCCATGTTCACTCACGTGTTCAATACCAACACACATCTAGCTGAGGAACAGTAGAAACGATGTGCACTCCATGCTTCAATCCACATTACAGCTCACAACAACACAATCATGTCTTTATCCCTACTACTCGTACAATACAATCACACTTTAAATCGCACGCTTTAAACACACTCCAAATAAAAGGGCCTAGTTTTGTCAATGGAGCCGTTGAGCCGATCCAGGTTAAGCACCCTACTTAGACTCGCTACACACTTTTGTGAAGCCTTAACCCCTGACTCAATGAGAGTGATCTTAGCACCACTCAACCCTAGATCCCCGCTGGGATCTGACCTGGCTGCTCACCCATAAGCCATTTGGATGTCTTTCCCACCTCCCTCTCTCTTCCTGTTCCTCTCTCCTAGGGCCATTCTGATTGGCCAAGGATTCCTGCAGCGGCACAGGGCAGTTCTGCATTGGCTCAGCTCTGCATGGTGCATGTTGGTGGAGACAGAGCTGTGAACATGGCTGTTGCTGTTCAGCACTGTGCTGGTCTGGCAGGCAGCCTGCTCTAGCGCCTCTTGCTGTTAGCCAATGAATCACTGTCTGGCTGTGTGCTGTATAATCCCTGTGTTGCTGGGCGGTGCTCATTGATTCAAAGACTCTCCATCCCTCCCTTCTCTCGATCTCTCCCTCTCTCCTTCTCTCTCTCTTTGTTGTGATAGTCATCTCTGGTTCAGCCCGGAGGAAGATATAGCCACCTTAAAGAGCATTAGGAGGGAACAGGAGGGAACAGGACAGGCCAAGTGAGCAAGAAAGACTAGAATGACTAACACACTGGCAGCATCCTTCAAGAGAAAACCTCAGTGAGAGAGTGTACTCGACCAGCAAACAGCTATTGACCATGTATGGGTGTATGAGTATGTGTGTACTGTGTATGTATACATATGGGTTTCTGCTGATGGGTAAGCATGGGTAGGCGAACGTATGTGAACTTCACAATCCTGCCACGTCGAGGCACACTAAACGGACATGTCTGAAATCCTCCAATTAGTGTTATGGTGAAGGCAGCTTGGATAATGGCGTAGATAGGCCTTAATGAGTGTGTCTGCAGCACACTCGCTAATTAGTGGCACTGATGAGAGGCATGGCGGCTATTTGTATTGGCAGAAACAGGCCAGGAGTCAGCGGGGAGTTGAAGGGATGGCTGAATATCTTAACTTTATTAGGAGAACAGGACCGTTTAAAAGTGATCACGCGTAATTCACTGGATGTTATGGATGGTAAGTGAGTCCGTTTCTGATCCATGGAGGAGAGAGTAAACGGTGTGGACCTCCTCCATTCCTGACGATGAGCGTTATGGGAATTGATACCAATACAAGTGAAGACATACACATAGATGCACACACACACACACACACACACACACACACACACACACACACACACACACACACACACACACACACACACACACACACACACACTCACATTGCAAGCTCAAGTGACTGCACTGATAACATACATTTAGCTGTCATAAGGTAGTTATGAAGTAGCAAACCATGAAGCAATAATGAACAGCTATATGACAGGAACAGCAGAAAGCTATGGGCTAGAGGCACGGTGTAAACACAGACATTACATCCACAGTGCATGTACAGCTAATATATGTGTTTCTGCTACCATTTAGCAATGATGATCACTAACGTCACTTCAAATACTATAATATTTGTGGAGACACGGTGAAACACATTCAATGAAGCCTACACACAGTGACAGTGGTTGCAACTTTCACGGCAAAGCTCATCCGTTGAGTACTGGTGACCATGACAACGTGCAGCCGGGCTACATCATAAACAAACGCACGCACGCAAGCAATCGCACACAAACAGAGTGCTGGGCCCTCTCTGAAATCATACATCTCAATAGTCAATAGCTCCCAGAGATAAGAGCTCTCCCTCATCATAGTTAGTGAGGCCTGTGGCCATCCCCTGACAGACAGAGCTGCTGTGGGGTAACTCAGCCCCCACTGATCATTTAGGATCTCACTAACGCTGTCTCTGCCTTTAATGGAGGGGTTGGCACGGCAACCCGCCATAAAAGAGCCACAACAGCGCCGCGAGGCTCTACACGGACAAGAAATCATGAGTGTGTGTGTGTGTGAAAGAGATGAGCGTTTAATAATAAGGCTGTCACAGCTTCCCCCTCTGGTGACAGAGGGTGTCAGTACTAAACACATCCACCAGATGGTGCTGTCTCAGTATGTTGTGAGGCTGGGAGGTGGTAGACTGTTGACACGTCTGGAGCCGTCTGTCATTAGATGAGCCGCATGGCAGTGCTAGCCACACAACCATCTGGCCCCACCACACGCACACACACACTCATACACACACTCTCATACACACACTGCTGCACAACGGACAGAGCCAATGCATAATCAACTTAGTTAGCTAGTCCTCCCTCTGCTCTCTCTCTCAGTTTGAGAGTGTTTACCAAATAGATGAGCTGTGTGTATGTCTGTGTGTCTGTGTGTATGTGCCATGACACAAACAAGGCATTTGAGAGTCAATGAGAAGAGAGGACATGTTTGCTAGTTGAATGTAATGTGGTGACAGACATTGGTGGTCATCTCTTTACTCTCTCTCTGGGCAGTGAGTTGAGTGGAGGCACAGGTCCTCAGGGACCGAGACAAGGGCCATTTTAATTAGAATGTATGGCCTGGGTCCAGTTCCCTGACAGCCCAGCCAAATCGCTGGGCATTAAGAGCTGGAACATCATTACAATGGAATGGTGACAGTTTTATTAGGGACGTAATGGCCTGGCTAAACGCTGGAAGCTCTCATCCCTGATTGGTTTGGAGGGATGGAAAGATATTTTTTCTGTTTTCACCCGAAGCAACAGAAGTCAAGATCTGGGAGCCGGAAGGGAGCGTGAGCTATTGCCTGCAGGGGTTGAGGTCCTTTCCATTCCAATTCAGTTCAAGTTAGGACATGAGGTGAATTGAAATTCCAATTCAATCACTGAACAAATCCTAATGGAAGAAAAATTAGTTTGTGACAGAATCTCCAGCCAATGTGGTATGGGTGGGGGAGGGGCTAATAATTTCCCCACTGCAGACGGCCATGTTTGAAACAGACTGAATCGTGTCAAGTGACTACTATGACCTTTCACCCTCACAGGGTGAGTCTGTCACAAGATGTCCGACAAACAGACATTCCACTGTGGCGTTCTGCCTCAGGGTGGTGGTGTGGAAGAGCTAAATGGTGCTAACTGGGTTTGATGTAATGTGACTAAATCTACATCAGTTAGCTAGCTGCTTCATGGGCCAGCAGGCAGCGCTTCTAGGAGAGCGCACTCCTTTTGACCTTCCAGCTCTGCTCGACCGCCAGGGTCCGACTACCACACAGATGGGAGGCTCTTTGAGTGTGTGTGTGTGTGTGTGTGTGTGGGCATCCCTCATGAGACAAAAATGACTTAACCCTCCTAGCACCCAATCCCACTTCCTGGTCTCACATTTTCTTCTCTCCTCCATTCCCCTGCTTCCCCCTTCCCTCTGTTTCTCATTCTGTTCACATGCGCTCTGTGGGGCCATGGATTACATGCCAGCCTAATAAAGAAATGTGCAACTGACAGTAGATCAATTCCCAAAATGACATTGACCTTTCTCTGTAAGTTAGTCACCATGGAGCTATCTGCCTGGCTCTCTGACTATTAGTCTTCTACCAGTTGATCAACAATTACTGACGGGGTGTGTGCGTGCGTAGCACCAGTGTAATGGCTGAGTCATTGTGGGGCATTATTGCAATCACACTTCAATAGGGCAGGAGGATTAATGGGAGCTTGCTGATCACAGCAGGCTTAACTACAACTCGTGTCCTGCTATCTATGAACCTCTACAGTGGATGGGATCACTCTCTCTCTCTCTCCCCTGAATGATACAAAACGATACTGACATCACATTAAACAAGGTCCATCAAGTAGAGGTTTTCTACCTTATATTAGAAAGTGAGATTTTTCTGACTTTGACCAGTGACATTGAGTTCCTTATACAATTTTAACAGATTTCCTAACCCAAGTAATGTACCGGTATACGTACCGCTTTCATATCACTGATCTATCTGATGTGATCATCTATACAACACTCCAATCATCCTTGAGGAAACAAGAGGAGAATCATAGTATGACTGAGATAAAGATGGCTAGCCTGTTACATGTTGTCTGTTAGCAGGCCTCTCAGACAAACAAGACGGAAATAAAAGCACTATAGCGCAAATTAGCAACTAGCGGTGGCTTGTTAACATTCTATATCCTGCTCGCGTCATTGTCTATTTATTTCACGCTGTAATTCTCTGCACACAAAAGTCTTACATACTTTTTCTAAAAGAAAGGTCGCAAAGCAAATAGAAAACAGACACCTTGAAAATGAGTCAGCGATTTTATCAAGCAGGAAATTCAATCAATAAAATCTCCACCTCCTACAGATACAAGTGGACAGGATCACTCCCTCTCTCGCCTCCGTGAGATCGCTCTTTCTCCCCTGAATGATACAAAACCATACTGACATCACATTAAACAAGGTCCATCAAGTAGAGGTTTGCAACCTTAGAGAAGAAAGTCCATTTTTCTGACTTGAATAGGTGACGGTAGTAATATTGGGTTCCATATCAAATCTTAAAAGGTGCAATATGCAGAAATCGCTCCACCATTTCCTGGTTGCAAAAATTCGAGTAATTCGCCTTATTTCATTTTGTGACAAAACAAGCAGTCATTGTGTAGAGAATCATTGTACCATCCAAACACCTCTGAAATATATTTTCCAAAACAAAAAAGATAGTATTTTCAGCTGTTTGAAGCTGGTGTACAAAACCCAAAGTAAAAGAAGCAAAAACAAAACTTAAGAATGGGAAACATAGAAATAGCTCACATAGAACAGATCTACTCTATAGCTGTTCTAATACTCATACTAACCATACTATTTGTGACGTGAAATTGAGTATATAGTAGCTGACAATTTGTTAGCTACACTGTCATTGCAAACCACATAGCATATCATTACAGCAGTATGTACCGGTATATTGTTAGCTAGCTACCTAGCGTTAGTTAGTAGCCTAACGTTAGGCTACTTATACATCAAACTTGCCAGTATATTAACTATAGGCTATCTAACTAACTACCCAATGCTAATTGACTTGATTATTCCCGTCATTCTTAGCTTAGCTAAATATAGTCGTTGTGCGTTCTCAATGGACATTCGGGTGCTTTCATAAATTCGTTCTGGCTATCTACTCCGATTTGCAGAATAATTCATTAACGAGCGCTCAACATCCATTGAATATGGCCGGTGTCAGTAAACCTCAGGAAAAAAACGTCATTAAATTGCTGCCAGCAGCAGCACAGTTACAGTCACCAACGCTCTGGATAACATGAAAACTGTCAGCTTTGCTAGGGCAAGTCAAATTGTCAGAGTGATCTCATTTGTGTCTGGAAGCAGCTAGCAAGCTAGCCAACGTTAGCTTGGGTGCTTGACTGCCGTTGCAAGGTCAGAACAAATCAACCCTACTCTTCGGCCCGAGCGTCCAGTGTGCACTCCGAGAGCAAAACGCTCTGATGCTCGGAATTTACGAGCGCACTCTGACACTCCAGATTGAATTTAAGAACACACCCAAAGTCGGAAAATGTCTAACTAGTCATTTGTATACTAACTAGCTAGCAAGAGGTTGCAAAGCAACAGCATCAATTTCCGGTAGACAGGCGAAGAGCTAGTACGCTCAACTGAAAGGATACTGTTCGTTTACAGTATACTAAAATGAACTAATAGTATGTAGTATATACTCACTAAGTATGTAGTATACAGTATGTTAGTAAGAGTGTTCGAACACAACTTATATCTTGCTCACATCACAGTCTTTTTATTTGGGCTGTAATTTTCTGCTCACAAAAGTCTAGACTCTGCACACATACTAAACTTTTAGGTCGCAGTACAAATAGAAAAACTGAAAAACCTTCAAAATGAGTCAGCATTTTTATCAAGCAGGAAATGTAATTTAAAAAAAAATCTCTGTTCGGATGCCAAAGAAAGAGCGCAAGCTAAATACGCACAACATGAGTCCTTCAGAGTAAACGGAAGGTAAGCACTTTTTCTCCCCAGTAAGTAAAATGAAGTAGAGTAAAGATCCCGTGAGAGTAGCTGTGTGTCAGTCAAACACGGCCGTACTGTATAATGGGTTTCTGTGGTCTTAGGACAGGACACACACAGACAGAACACACACACTCACCTGGACCAGGTCACCAGGAAAAAAGAGAGAGATAGAGAATAAAAGAGGAGAAAGGAGGAGAAAGGGAAAGACAGCGTGAGAGAGCAAGATATACAGAGAAACAGAGATAGAAGGATATAATATTGATAGAAGAGAGAACGAGAAAGACAGAGAGAAAGAGAAAGACAGAGAGAAAGAGAAAGACAGAGTGAAAGAAAGAGAGGGACAGGAAGAGAGAGAGAGAGAGAGATGGGTATATGAAGAAGCTCTTCTACATGGAGAGAAAGACAGGAAGTAGCCAGCCGGTTATCGAGGCCCAAGGCATATTCTTACCTCCTCCACCCCTCTGGATGACCAGGCTGGTCTCAGCCCCGACGGCACACTCCTTGAGCAGCTCCACCACCTGGGTGTGACTGAGGCCCTGCACTCCCTGCTGGTTGATGTCTATGATCAGGTCCCCTTCACAGAGACCAGGACACCCCTGGGGCTCCAGCACCTGCTTCACCCTCTGGCCCGTCGGGCTGTCTGCGATGGTGAACCCGAACCCTTCCGCCCCCTTCACCATGGTCAGCGTCAGCAGCTCCGCCTGCGTCGCCCCCGATGACGCCATGGACACCGAGTCCTCGCCGTGCGGCCCGCCGGGCGTCAGGGAGGAGCCGTCCAGGTGGGTGTCGCCGGGGTGCGGCGGCGGAGGGGGTTGATGGTGGTGGTGGGCGTTGAGATGTTGGTCACCGTGCTCCTGGACGAAACGTGCCGTGCGCGAGATGTAGTCCATGTAGCTGTCGTAGTTGGAGCGTCCATTGACCAGGAGGGGGCGCTGCTCCATCAGGCCCAGGGGAGAGAGGAGGGTGGTGGTGGTGCCGGCGCTGGCGCCCGGGTCCTCGGGGTCGTAGGGCAGCTGGTAGCCACGGCACAGCACCAGGGTTACGCTCTGCCCGATGGGCACTGACTGGAACAGCTTGACCACGTCGGCATGGGTGGTGCCCAGGACACACACGTCATTGATGTACACGATGACATCACCTGGAGGAGGGGAGACACACAGCCAATCAAGGCCAAATAGACTGCAAAAACAAAGACCTATAGGGTGTTCAATAGGGCTTATTCAATATTGTGTAAAAGAAGCATGGTTCTTTATCATGCAGAATCAGGTCTTTGTCTCAGTATCAATACGCTACATTTCTATCTAAAATGTAATCTTAACGTTGCATTCTACTGAATAGGTTCCAGCATTATTATACCTGAATTAGACGTCAGATAATGGACAAAACCATTAGGCACAGAAATACACTAGTCAGTGAATTGTGTGGTGGACAAATGAGTGAGATTTGCCACACCTCATCACTGTACCTATCGCTACACACACTCAGCTATGTAGATAACTCAACTATTTATTGACAGTTAATACACAATAGCTCTCGCTCACAAAGTGCCATATCTTCTTCTCGGTCTCCGGTGCTGTATTCAATTTAATATTGTATTCTGTGTTCTGTCAGGTGAGATACGGCTCTATATTTCAAAAGATGTTGATTAGGTGGGAGAACACAAGGTGGCATCCATATTTAATTTCAGTCCCGCCAAAACGCACTGCCCAGGTTTATAATGACAATCATTATTTTTCAATTATAAGCATAATTATTATGCTAATCGGAGAGAGAGGAGAGATAGAGAGGGAGAGGGACAAAGAGAGAGACAGAGAGAGAGAGAGAGAGAGAGAGAGAGAGAGAGAGCGAGAGAGAGAGAGAGAGGGAGATGTATGCACAATTACCACAGATGTTTGCAACTCAGCACAAACAGACCTGGGAACCAGGCTACTTAGCATACCCTGTCAGTGTCATTTCCTTTTTGTGTGGAGACAGAATGCGTTCAGAGTTTAAATGCAGGTTCATACTGACAGAGCTAGCGTTAACGTATTCCTGGAGGCAGTGTGACGTGCGGAAGCAGGACTGTTTAATTAATCTGGGTAAATATGGACGACATTTGCCTGGAGCCCTGGTGTCACAATCAATAGCTTCACACGCTCCTGGAAAACAAATGATGGAGCCATGACCTCATCATGCCCTGGCCGCAGTGGCCCAGGAAATCATTCTTTATGACGGGTGACGAGGAGGGACACCACTGCAGGATTTCACTCGCATTTTCTCACACACCAAATATGCAGGCGCATACATACGAACACACTCACACAGTGCCACGCACGCACACACACTTTGTCTCTCCGTCTCTATCCTCCGCTTCTCTTTGACCTCTAGTTCCTTCTCAAAACAATCACGAACCTCTACTCCACATTACCCTACGTCTTAAATCACCAATGTCCTCCAACCTCCACACTATGACCTGACCAATAGAAACACGCTATCTAGCACCAAGGACCATGATGCTTCCATCACGTCTATCTTCATTGTCTAATAACATCTATCTTCTACTAATGGTCATTCAACAGTATGGAACAGAAGACACCCTCCTCCTGCCAAGAACAGGCCATCATATCATAGTGTTAAAGTGTCCCCAGTAGGGGGGGTCTGACTGAAGTAGAGGCCATATGTGTCCATGGCGGAGGACAGAGTAGCCATCTGGACCATTAGCACATACATACACACAGGCAGAGTGAGAGAGATGGAGAAAGTGAAAGAGAGAGAGAGAGGGAGAGAGAGATGGAGAGGGAGAGAGAGATGGAGAGGGAGAGAGATAGATGGAGAGAGAGAGAGAGATGGAGAGGGAGAGAGAGAGAGATGGAGAGAGAGAGAGATGTAGAGGGAGAGAGAGAGATGGGGAGAGAGAGAGATGGAGAGAGAGAGAGAGAGATGGAGAGGGAGAGAGAGAGAAATGGATAGAGAGAGAGAGATGGATAGAGAGAGAGAGATGGAGAGAGAGAGAGAGAGAGAGGGAGGGAGAGAGAGAGAGAGAGATGGAGAAAGTGAAAGAGAGAGAGAGATAGAGAGGGAGAGGGAGAGAGAGATGGAGAGAGAGAGAGAGAAAGAGATGGAGAGGGAGAGAGAGAGAGCGATGGAGATGGAGAGAGATGGAGAGAGAGAGAGAGATGGAGAGAGAGAGAGAGAGAGAGAGAGATGGAGGGAGGGAGGGAGAGAGAAAGAGATGGAGAGAGAGAGGAGAGAGCGAGAGAGAGAGAGATAGAGGGAGAGAGAGCGAGAGAGAGAGAGAGACAGAGAGGAGAGAGAGAGCAGTAGCACTGAAGATGACACAGTGACAACCACAGCACTGCAACTGCACTACTGACCCCACAGCACTGCACTGCTGTCACTGCAGAATGGCTATTTACTCTACGTCACCCTATTCAGGAAACTAGGCGTATGTCGCAAGTCACGACTTCACAGGAGAGCCGTTTGAACGTAAAAGTATTTGTTTATCAAAATGCCTTCTCGAACATGTGAACTTTCATGCCTTAATAACAAACTTGTATGCCATCTGTAAATACGAATAAAAAAATAAAATTACGAGCCCTGTTGGTTAAGCCACAGAAAAAGACAGCAATCTTCCCACTAGCCATGACTGGATGAGATAATGAGTGGGCTGGACATGCCGTGAGAGGAGTTCGTATTGGTCTGCCATATAGAGGCTTAATTCTGTCTAACGCGGCTTTAAAAAAATGTATTGTGTAGTGGAGCTGCATAAGTGTTGCTCTCCACTTTCTGTAGGATCAAGTTTTGAAATCAGTGGAAATAGTGTATGGTAGCTAAAGACATGGAGAAAACACCTGTCTCTGGATCACATCTTCAAACTAAGGTCAACCGTGGCATGGCATTCGTGACAGGGAGATATGTCCATCATGCATGATGATGTATACAGGTAAGACAGTCTAGCGTTAGCTAGCTACATTTTCAGATATTACACATTTCTAATTTTGACGGAAAGTGGTTTCATTTCAAGCTAAACTGTACTGTTAGCTAGTTAGCTAATGTTAGCTGGTTGGCTCCCTAGCTGACGTTATTAGTGGTATCCCAGAGCCGTTTGCTTTTCTAGTTAGAGCACCCGTTGTACACTTTAATGAAATTGTTGCCAGCAGAGCTGGTTAGGCTGTTTTCATGTTATCCAGAGGTAAACAAATCATCGGTCAGGGAGTCAAGTGTGTGCTCTGAACGTTCCAAGAGCGAAACGAGATGGGTGGGGCTAAAGCTTAAGAGGGTGTGAACGGTGCTGAATGGGTGTAGACAAAAAAAGAGCTCTTCACTACATACCAAAACATTCAAAGGTCATTTTCTCAAAAGTGAGTTTACAGGTTTATCGACTTCTCAAAACAGAATTACTTTCCCAAAGTTCCTCAAAAATGCAGTGTATGATATACCATTTTAGTGTATGATATACCATTTTAGTGTATGATATACCATTTTAGTGTATGATATACCATTTTAGTGTATGATATACCATTTTAGTGTATGATATACCATTTTAGTGTATGATATACCATTTTGTTGCTCTACTTGTATCCAATGTAAAATACACCATTTCAAATGTTGCTCCATAAGACCGAATCCAGGTGGTGAGTCACCTTTAAGAATACTAGGTAGCGTCCCTTCACAGGCAGATGCTTTAAGTTTTTAGATAAGGGTACGTGTGTGGGTTTAGTTGTGGAAACAAAGGTACGTTGCTATTGGTTTGATTGCATGAACCCAACGCTATGTCAATGGACCCCATCACATACCGTGTCACTTTATCCTCCTCCAATACTGTACATTCCAGGTCACTGTATAAGGTCACTTACTTTAACATGACAAATACTGTGCTTTCCCTCTAACAAATACAGTGTCACATCTAACCACTGTGTCCCGGCTGAAAGAGATGGTATCATATGTTTTTCCTCAACACATTTCTCTGGGTCTGCAACCATGTAGCGAAACAGGCAGAAGAGGTGTGAGTGTGTGTGTGTGTGTGTGTGTGTGTGTACGGACACAGAGCGACAAATAATCCTTCTGAAATTGGGAATTTCACACTTCCACAGGCCTGGTTTCCCTCTCTCCCTCTCTATTAACTATGTGCTGTTAGAATCCAACACAGTTTAACTAGGCCACTGAGTCTGGAGGGAGAGAGGAGAGGAGAGGAGAGGAGAGGAGAGGAGAGGAGAGGAGAGGAGAGGAGAGGAGAGGAGAGGAGAAGAAGAGAGGAGAAGAGAGGAGAAGAGAAGAGAGGAGAAGAGAAGAGAGGAGAAGAGAAGAGAGGAGAAGATAAAGGGGAAAGGATGTTAGGAGGATGTTGGTAGGACTACAGAATAGATAGTATACCTAGCTATACAAAGTATTTCCTAATCAGACCATTACTGATCTGTTCCAGCTGGCTGGTAGGCATTATTGCAAACTTTACTTGCCGATACTTCCTCAATTCCCGACTTGGAAGACAATGCATGTTTTCAAAACTTCCATGGATAGTTGCAGGTGGTTTGTTTGAATTTAGAAAATGCTCCGTCATTTTAAAAGTTTTTGCTCCCTGAAGTAACACAACAATGTGTACACTGACATCTTGTCTATTTCAAATCTTCTCATTGATCGAGACAGGTGAATGCCATTCAACACGACGATTGATTTCTGAGTCACGGTCATTACACAAGACACTTGGGGTGGACCCCCACCTGTCTCAATGAGATTTGAAAATATTTGAAATAGACAAGATGGCGGTGTTGGATTACATCATGAAACAAAAAATGAATTTCATTTAATAAAGAATAATTTTCTAAATTCAACCAGCTGCAACTATCCATGGAAGTTTAGAAGACATGCGTTATCTTCCAAGTTGGGAATTTATGAAGTATCGCAAAGTAAAGGTTGATCGCCAAGTAAAGGAAGATCTGTACACCACCTAAGTAATAATGCCTATTTGCCAGCTGGAACAGCAGTAATGGTCTGACTCAGCTAGATGTTTAATAGCTACAATAAAGTGTATCATATATTGTAATATGTTTGAAATGCTGAAATGCTTCAGTCTGTTTTTAGACCCCATCATAGTACTGAGACTTCCCTTGTGAAGTGGGTAAATTACCTTTTAATGGCATCAGACCGAGGTTCTGCATCTGTCCTTGTGCTCCTAGACCTTAGTACTGCTTTTGATACCATCGATCACCACATTCTTTTGGAGAGATTGGAAACCCAAATAGGTCTACACGGACAAGTTCTGGCCTGGCTTAGATCTTATCTGTCTGAAAGATCAGTTTGTTTCTGTGTATGGTTTGTCCTCTGACAAATCAACTGTAAATTTCGGTGTTCCTCAAGGTTCCATTTTAGGACCACTATTGTTTTCACTATATATTTTACCTCTTGGGGATGTCATTCGAAAACATAATGTTAACTTTCACTGCTATGCGGATGACACACAGCTGTACATTTCAATGAAACACGGTGAAGCCCCAAAATTGCCCTCGCTAGAAGTCTGTGTTTCAGACATGAGGAAGTGGATGGCTGCAAACTTTCTACTTTTAAACTCGGACAAAACAGAGATGCTTGTTCTAGGTCCCAAGAAACAAAGAGATCTTCTGTTGAATCTGACAATTAATCTTAATGGTTGTACAGTCGTCTCAAATAAAACTGTGAAGGACCTCGCCGCTACTCTGGACCCTGATCTCTCTTTTGACGAACATATCAAGACTGTCTCAAGGACAGCTTTTTTTCCCATCTACGTAACATTGCAAAAATCAGAAACTTTCTGACCAAAAATGATGCAGAAAAATTAATCCATGCTTTTGTTACTTCTTGGTTAGACTACTGCAATGCTCTACTTTCCGGCTACCCGGATAAAGCACTAAATAAACTTCAGTTAGTGCTAAATACGGCTGCTAGAATCCTGTCTAGAACCAAAAAATTTGATCATATTACTCCAGTGCTAGCCTCCCTACACTGGCTTCCTGTTAAGGCAAGGGCTGATTTCAAGGTTTTGCTGCTAACCTACAAAGCATTACATGGGCTTGCTCCTACCTATCTCTCTGATTTGGTCCTGCCGTACATACCTACACGTACTCTATGGTCACAAGACGCAGGCCTCCTAATTGTCCCTAGAATTTCCAAACAGCTGGAGGCAGGGCTTTCTCCTATAGACCTCCATTTTTATGGAATGGCTTGCCTACCCATGTGAGAGACGCAGACTCGGTCTCAACCTTTAAGTCTTTACTGAAGACTCATCTCTTCAGTGGATCATATGATTGAGTGTAGTCTGGCCCAGGAGTGTGAAGGTGAACGGAAAGGCTCTGGAGCAACGAACCGCCCTTGCTATTTCTGCCTGGCCGGTTCCCCTCTTTCCACTGGGATTCTCTGCCTCTAACCCTATTACAGGGGCTGAGTTACTGGCTTACTGGTGCTCTTTCATGCCGTCCCTAGGAGGGGTGTGTCACTTGAGTGGGTTGAGTCACTGATGTGATCTTCCTTTCTGGGTTGGCGGCCCCCCCTTATGTTGTGCCGTGGCGGAGATCTTTGTGGGCTATACTCAGCCTGGTCTCCGGATGGTAAGTTGGTGGTTGAAGATATCCCTCTAGTGGTTTGGGGGCTGTGCTTTGGCAAAGTGGGTGGGGTTATATCCTTCCCGTTTGGCCCTGTCCAGGGTATCATCGGATGGGGCCACAGTGTCTCCTGACCCCTCCTGTCTCAGCCTCCAGTATTTATGCTGCAGTAGTTTATGTGTCGGGAGGCTAGGGTCAGTTTGTTATATCTGGAGTACTTCTCCTGTCTTATCCGGTGTCCTGTGTGAATTTAAGTATGCTCTCTCTAATTCTCTCTTTCTCTCTCGGAGGACCTGAGCCCTAGGACCATGCCTCAGGACTACCTGGCATGAGGACTCCTTGCTGTCCCCAGTCCACCTGGCCGTGCTGCTGCTCCAGTTTCAACTGTTCAGCACCTGGGGTGCTGACTTGCTGACCCTGGTCATTTATGAACATTTGAACATCTTGGCCATGTTCTGTTATAATCTCCACCCGGCACAGCCAGAAGAGGACTGGCCACCCCTCATAGCCTGGTTCCTCTCTAGGTTTCTTCCTAGGTTTTTGCCTTTCTAGGGAGTTTTTCCTAGCCACCGTGCTTCTACACCTGCATTGCTTGCTGTTTGGGGTTTTAGGCTGGGTTTCTGTACAGCACTTTGAGATATCAGCTGATGTACGAAGGGCTATATAAATACATTTTATTTTATTTTATTTGATTAATACTTCCACATGATATATTGTGGCACATAAAACACATGATCATCTCACAATGTAAAATGTACCATCTAGTCTGACCTGAAACAACCCATCAACTACTGTATCAGCCAACACTATACGGTACAGTATACTACAGTACAGTATAGTACAGTACAATATAGTATAGTATTGTACAGTATAGTACAGTACAGTATACTACAGTATAGTACAGTAGAGTATACTACAGTATAGTACAGTACAACCAGGTCAAGGCACTGATGAATGAGTCAGGAAAAATACTGCACTTGGTCCAGTCCAGTAATGCAGAGTAGTTTATAAATACACAGGGCCATGCAGAGTAGTTTATAAATACACAGGGCCATGCAGAGTAGTTTATAAATACACAGGGCCATGCAGAGTAGTTTATAAATACACAGGGCCATGCAGAGTAGTTTATAAATACACATGGCCATGCAGAGTAGTTTATAAATAAACAGGGCCATGCAGAGTAGTTTATACATACACAGGGCCATGCAGAGTAGTTTATAAATACACAGGGCCATGCAGAGTAGTTTATAAATACACAGGGCCATGCAGAATAGTTTATAAATACACAGGGCCATGCAGAGATCATTCACATGACTTCCAGAGTTATATTCCCCTGATGACTTTTAGTGCAGTTGGCCAGTTTCTCAGTGTGTGTGTGTCCCACGCAGCCCGGGGAGCACAGGCAGGGCCAGGAGTTATGGTGTTCAGAAAATCCTTACAGTGATTAATGGACAAACACAGCCCCGCAGGCACACACATACGCATACACACACTCATACGCACCCAACAGGATTGCAGGCAAGTTTGCACACACACTGCACCCCACACACATGTGTATAGAGAGAGAGAGAGAGAGAGAGAGAGAGAGAGAGAGAGAGAGAGAGAGAGAGAGAGAGAGAGAGAGAGAGAGAGAGAGAGAGAGAGAGAGAGAGAGAGAGAGAGAGAGAGAGAGAGAGAGAGAGAGAGAGAGAGAGAGAGAGAGAGAGAGAGAGAGAGAGAGAGAGAGAGAGAGAGAGAGAGAGAGAGAGAGAGAGAGAGAGATAGAGAGAGAGAGAGAGAGAGAGAGAGAGAGAGAGAGAGAGAGAGAGAGATGAGCTCTCCTGCTGGGTCACCACCATAGAGAGAGAGAGAGAGGGAGAGAAAGATAATCTCTCCTGCTGGGTCACCACTATAGAGACAGAGACTAGTCCATGGCTCCCTTTGTGTCAGAGTGTGTTTCAGACTAGTGTTTCTACCACTGTTTCAGACTAGTTCAGTTTGACCTGTGTCCATCTTTCAGACTAGTTCAGTTTGACCTGTGTCCATCTTTTAGACTAGTTCAGTTTGACCTGTATCCATCTTTTAGACTAGTTCAGTTTGACCTGTGTCCATCTTTCAGACTAGCTCAGTTTGACCTGTGTCCATCTTTCAGACTAGCTCAGTTTTACCTGTGTCCATCTTTCAGACTAGCTCAGTTTTACCTGTCTCTATCTTTCAGACGAGGTCAGTTTTACCTGTGTCCATCTTTCAGACGAGGTCAGTTTGACCTGTGTCCATCTTTCAGACTAGCTCAGTTTTACCTGTCTCTATCTTTCAGACGAGGTCAGTTTTACCTGTGTCCATCTTTCAGACGAGGTCAGTTTGACCTGTGTCCATCTTTCAGACGAGGTCAGTTTTACCTGTGTCCATCTTTCAGACGAGGTCAGTTTTACCTGTGTCCATCTTTCAGACGAGGTCAGTTTTACCTGTGTCCATCTTTCAGACGAGGTCAGTTTTACCTGTGTCCATCTTTCAGACGAGGTCAGTTTGACCTGTGTCCATCTTTCAGACGAGGTCAGTTTGACCTGTGTCCATCTTTCAGACGAGGTCAGTTTTACCTGTGTCCATCTTTCAGACGAGGTCAGTTTTACCTGTGTCCATCTTTCAGACTAGCTCAGTTTGACCTGTGTCCATCTTTCAGACGAGGTCAGTTTTACCTGTGTCCATCTTTCAGACGAGGTCAGTTTGACCTGTGTCCATCTTTCAGACGAGGTCAGTTTTACCTGTGTCCATCTTTCAGACGAGGTCAGTTTGACCTGTGTCCATCTTTCAGACGAGGTCAGTTTGACCTGTGTCCATCTTTCAGACGAGGTCAGTTTTACCTGTGTCTATCTTTCAGACGAGGTCAGTTTTACCTGTGTCCATCTTTCAGACGAGGTCAGTTTGACCTGTGTCCATCTTTCAGACTAGCTCAGTTTTACCTGTGTCTATCTTTCAGACGAGGTCAGTTTTACCTGTGTCTATCTTTTAGACTAGTTCAGTTTGACCTGTATCCATCTTTTAGACTAGTTCAGTTTGACCTGTGTCCATCTTTTAGACTAGTTCAGTTTGACCTGTATCCATCTTTTAGACTAGTTCAGTTTGACCTGTGTCTATCTTTCAGACGAGGTCAGTTTGACCTGTGTCCATCTTTTAGACTAGTTCAGTTTGACCTGTATCCATCTTTTAGACTAGTTCAGTTTGACCTGTGTCCATCTTTTAGACTAGTTCAGTTTGACCTGTATCCATCTTTTAGACTAGTTCAGTTTGACCTGTGTCCATCTTTCAGACTAGTTCAGTTTGACCTGTGTCCATCTTTTAGACTAGTTCAGTTTGACCTGTATCCATCTTTTAGACTAGTTCAGTTTGACCTGTGTCCATCTTTCAGACTAGCTCAGTTTGACCTGTGTCCATCTTTCAGACTAGCTCAGTTTTACCTGTGTCCATCTTTCAGACTAGCTCAGTTTTACCTGTGTCCATCTTTCAGACGAGGTCAGTTTTACCTGTGTCCATCTTTCAGACTAGCTCAGTTTGACCTGTGTCCATCTTTCAGACTAGCTCAGTTTTACCTGTGTCCATCTTTCAGACTAGCTCAGTTTTACCTGTCTCTATCTTTCAGACGAGGTCAGTTTTACCTGTGTCCATCTTTCAGACGAGGTCAGTTTGACCTGTGTCCATCTTTCAGACGAGGTCAGTTTTACCTGTGTCCATCTTTCAGACGAGGTCAGTTTTACCTGTGTCCATCTTTCAGACGAGGTCAGTTTTACCTGTGTCCATCTTTCAGACGAGGTCAGTTTTACCTGTGTCCATCTTTCAGACGAGGTCAGTTTGACCTGTGTCCATCTTTCAGACGAGGTCAGTTTGACCTGTGTCCATCTTTCAGACGAGGTCAGTTTTACCTGTGTCCATCTTTCAGACGTGGTCAGTTTTACCTGCGTCCATCTTTCAGACGAGGTCAGTTTTACCTGTGTCCATCTTTCAGACTAGCTCAGTTTGACCTGTGTCCATCTTTTAGACGAGGTCAGTTTTACCTGTGTCCATCTTTCAGACGAGGTCAGTTTTACCTGTGTCCATCTTTCAGACGAGGTCAGTTTTACCTGTGTCCATCTTTCAGACTAGCTCAGTTTTACCTGTGTCTATCTTTCAGACGAGGTCAGTTTGACCTGTGTCTATCTTTCAGACGAGGTCAGTTTTACCTGTGTCCATCTTTCCGTCTTGTGCAGCGGGGCCGTCAGGTATGACACTCTTGACCTGCAGGAACTCATCTGGCTCGTCTCCTCCGATGATGGTGAAGCCAAAACCCATGTTGCTCTTCTGCAGGGCCGTGGACAGGAAGCTGCCCTTCAGCTGGGTGGCGTCCCGTGTGAACAGGGGCTTCTCTGTAAGGGAGAACACACACATACACACACACAGACGGAGAGACGGACAGACAGGGACGCAGGCAGGCAGACACAACACACACAAGTACAAGTGTGCAGGGACACACACACACACACACACACACAATCAATAAACAATATACATACACACAATCAATAAACAATATACACACATACATCATACTTAGACCTTTACAAAGCGAGCATGATGCACCACAAATGCTGATGCAAGGCCATTTTATCATTCAATAGGATGGTAGAGGTGAGGCTTGTTTGGTGGAGGGGCTGCATGAACACAGGGATACTCTCTGGGTAGGTGGAGGGGTAGGCAGGGTTAGAACAGTGAGGGTTGGGTGCTGACTTATGCAGGTGGGACGGTGTTTGCTCCAGCTCCAAGCTGCCACAGCCAAGGACCTTCCACTGAACGTCTACAGCCATGTAAACTGTCATCACTTCCACTCCCATCCTACACCAGGGTTCTGTTAGCTGAATACACACTCAGAGGCTGGAGCAAAAACACAGTGCAGAACATCAGGGAATAAGCAACATCCATGAGAGTAGCTTGGTATATTTCCCTTCTCAGAGGGGTGAGGGGAAGCAGGTGAAAGATCTTCACATTCTGGAACAACATGCTGTTGGAACACTGAAGAATCATGAGCTCGCTTCATCCGCCCAAAAAACAATGCTCAGGGAACCAAAAGGTGGAAGGCCAGGATTCATGAAATAGTCTCTGGCACGGCAAAGGGGGAAACTCAGCCAACGAGGGTTTGCCACACTCAATTCAATCTCCCCTCCGTTCACCTTGGAAGGCAAGTAGGGGGCACACACCCGTCTCTCTCTGTTTGTTTAAAGCCAACGTTTGTTGTCAGGCGTCCAGACATAGAGCAGGGTGTTTACAGTTTCTGCTGCCTGCCGCCAGACGTAAGGAGGGGAAGACACAACGTAGTGTAGCGCCATCAAACATGTCAAGCAGCGAGTCGAGCGCCTCAGACGAGGAGGGATCCAGCGTGGGTCTGCCGGGGAAGCAGGCATGCTTTGAAAAGAGAGCGCGGCAGCTCAGTGCAGGCAGATGAAGAACAAGCCTGTATTACTACTCACTGCCCTACTTACTGAGAGAGCACCACAGGGGGCTACAACCCACAGCAGCCGGCTCTACCACAAAGGCGTGAAGCGACTGGTGGAGGTGCAGGTGTGGGCAGCACGACGTATCCCTCCGCGCACGGTGGGGGCGCCGCAGTGGGGAGTTGGTGATGGAGGCAGGGGGTGTGTGGGTGTGCAGGCCCAACAGCGACACCCGGTGGCCCGGGGGGAGGGACTGGGAGAGGTCGCTGAGGCTCTGGCAGCGCTCCGGGGCAGGTCCGATGTGGGCCAGGGTGGCTCTGGGTAACGTGGCGGAGAGTGGGACCTCCTCTACCACTGTGACAGAGATAAAGTAGTCCACTCAATGTCTGATGCTCTCACAAGTAAACTTCCTTTTTATCTCCTTGTTTATATGTGTGGAAATATTCATTTTTTACCCTCTCTGCTGTCACTTAGGGGGAGAGAGAGCCTTCACTTTGCAGCGTACAGGACGGGTAACCATGGAGACAAACCCCTTCACTCACAGAGGCCAATTTAACACGGAGACAAACCCTCTCAACCTACACAGCATGTTTTACCTCAGACAGCCTCGATGAACTTAGTGGGGTGGTAAATGTGTGCTGAACAGAGAAGCTGGTGTTAGCGAAGTGTTAGCAAAGTGTTAGCAAAGAAAAGAGAGTTGTGAAGAATGAGTGATACACACACAAAGACGACAGACATTTCCCTCGAGCTAAAAACATCTACACACAAGAATCATTCACAAACTCTTAACACATTGGGTAGAGGTGCCTTACCTCTGTAGATAGTAGGTAGGGGCAGCGAGGACAGACCCTGCTCTTGCATTTGCTGGTGTTGCTGGACTCTCCTCTTGGCTTCCAAGACTGGGTTCTCAAACTGTGTCCGCCTGTTTATGTGGCTACAGAGAAAGAAAGGTATAACATTCCTCTGTGCTCTCTGTAGTATCCACCTCCTCATCCTCTTCCTCTCTCCCTCTGTAAAAAGCTGGATGCACAGTGCTGTGCTACAATGATTAATTCAATAGCCTTAGTATCCCTAGTATTATGTAATGGAGCTGCAGGATGGCTTGGCTAAGAAAAAAATGAACAAACGCCCAATTAGGTCCCATTCTAATGAAATCAGCAGCTTCCTGTAATCAGCATTAGGAATCATTTAGTATTTCTGGAGTGGGTTCACGAAAAAAGATGACTCCTTGAGTATATTTTCTTGAAACATTCTGTCAGTGTTAATTTAGTCAATAATTATAAATACTGTAATTTTGAAAGTGTGAAGTAATTAATCATCATTTCGACGTGCCCTCCTGGACGGTGCGAGACTGGAGGAATAATGCTTCTGTAGGTACAAACAGCGAACAACGGCCTACACACCCTCTGTTTCTTCATGAGATATTAGGTTAACTCAACGGTACAGCCAGGCAGTGAGACATAATTATTGGACTTGGCAGGGTCAGGTATGGCGCTAGTATGCGTGCGTGCGATGGCTCAGTGGTTGCCTGGGGATATGGAATTTCTACATGGCAGAGGGAGAGAGGGAGTGTAGGCAAGGCAGGCACAGTGTTCTGGTCTTTCTTGGGGATAGAGAATAGAACACGGCCAGCCAGCCAAACTCCCTCTCCAGCCAGGCTATAAATAGACCTCCTCTCCTCTCCCTGGACTAGGGGAACTAGTGCGCATCTAGCAGGAGAAAGGACACGTCCAGAATAGGAAGGGTACATTTGGTTCAATAGAGAAGACAGAGACACCTCACCATTGCATCACATTGCACAAAGATGGCGCACACACACACACACACACACACACACACACACACACACACACACACACACACACACACACACACACACACACACACACACACACACACACACGCAGGAGCGCACACATAAACTTGCACATGTAAACAGGTACACAGGTACCTGGCCACAGCCCTGTACAGTGTTAATGACTCTGACAAACACAGGACAGTGGAAACATAACACGGGGCAACACCGTGTTGGATTCGGGGTAAACTTTGAACATTGGTATACGCATAAGCATAGTATATAAAGGAGTGGAAGAGACTGGTTTTTATGTCAGAGGTTAATGGTTCTCTGTGGAAAGACAGATGGCTTTGGAATGTGTTGGGTGGACGGGAGGAGGTCACAGGATTGCTATACGGGAAGCTGATGGACATCTGTGGACTAGGTGAAGGAGGGGTTGAGGTCAGGTCAGGTCACCTTAATTAAGGGAGACAGAACGGTTTATTACTCTCTCACTTCGTCTTCCTGTGGAACCATAAAATGTAAGGATTGGAGAGAAGGAGGAGTGTCTGAAGTGGAGTATATATACTTGTAGTGGTGGAAACATGTCTTTGTCTGTATACAGCTGTGTCGACCCTTTGGGAAGAATTCAACTTGGTTAAACTGGAAATCAAAATAGTCATTAAATATTAAAGCAGTGAGTCCAGACTTACTCCACATAGTAGCTTCCGTAAATAGGGTCATCGATCTTCTCCCAGCCATACGGCAGCTCTGTGGAAGAGACAAGCACAACAAGATACTAGTCAGTCAACAGGCCGGGGGACAGCATGTCGATTCACAGAACAATATATTCATCAGGCAATTTTGATCACAACATTATTGTATGGTCATTTATTACAGAGGATTTGAGGTTAATTATAAAATCTTAATTGACTACGCCAAATCTGAAAATGATTTATTATGCTCTATGGTAACTGTGCTAGTTACTGAATACTTGGTGAGGTCTTGGAGCCTCCAGACTTGCAAACACTGTCAAAACATTTGGACAAACTTAAGAGACCAGACACATGATAACCCCATCAGCATTTGCAATCAAATTTCAGATCCAAAATTCATGAGTGTGAAGGAGAATGGCTGTTTATCAAGCAGTGGACCAAAGGTTACTTAATCAATGTCAATATGGACCCACAGGTCTACCCCAACCATCTCCTGATTTCTCACACTACACCAAACACACTGATAGATGGAGTGGTTTGAATTGGGGTGATTTTAAATATTCATGTCCTGCCATCCTTTCTATGTTGTAAATATTCAGTTATGATGCCAGCGATGTTTGGATATAGTTTAAATGTTTGTATCTGGAGCACGTACATAGCTCCTGGGCCCCTTAGCCCACACAGTATTTAACTGAAACACATTACACCATTACAGTGGGGTCTCAGAATAGACTGACTGTGGATCTAACACAGTAGCTGTCAACTGTCGTGGACCAAAATAAACATTTGAGTGGAACGTAGAATGTCATAACTTCAGTCATGTCGGTGTTGACGATGCAGGTGTTCCTACACATTGTATCTACTCTGATATGATGAGCCACCACTGTGGCATCATGGGAAGTATTATAAATAGGCTTGGGCGGTATCCAGGGATTCGTACCGACCTTGTTCCATCCCGGGATATTTGATAAAACTGGTTAGCAATGCTAACAATTACATGTACAATCTCATAGCGAATGCTAGCTAAATGCTAACGATTTCATACAGTCTCTGACATAAGCTATTTGCAGGATAGACATCCCAGCTGATAAAGTTATACAAGTAACTCAAAATTGCTACTCAAAATGTACTGCACGCACAAAACAAATGTTGACTCTTGATCAAGGAGGGAATTATCTGTTGTTACCAAGAGGAGCTTGATCGCAAGAAGCTAACCACTTAGCTAGCTAGCTAGGGCCTCCCAGGTGGCGCAGCAGTCTTAGGAGTTACTACAGACCCGGGTTCATTCGGGCTGTGCCACAATCGGCCGTGGCCGGGAGTCCCATAGGACGACGCACAATTGGCCTAGAGTCATCCCGGTTTGGGGAGGGTTTGGCCGGTGAGGTTTAACTTGCTGTAAAAATGTATAAAAAATACATCAAAGAATTAGTTTCAACGGTATTGAAAAACCCTCCAGTGGTTATTTCCAAATAGCCCGGTATATGATATGTATGGTATACTGCCCAAGCCTAGTTATAAATACAGATATAATATGACTAGGCCTAGGGACACTTCATGACCTAACCAGGAAAACTCAATGTGAAACCTATTTGTAACTCACAATATAGAGGGTTGGAGGGAGCTGTGTCCATAGAAATAGAATTACTAGAATGGTAAAGCCTCTCACACCACATCAACTTTACTGGAACACTCAATATGGCTGAAAGTAACTCTATCTATGTGGCTAAGTACTTGGGCTAAAGTTGACTCACACTACAGAGGTCACTAACCCAACCGCCACTCCAAATGCATCTTCATCAGGGAATTGTTTGATCAGCCTCCCTCTCTATTTCACCAGGGGTATACAGTAGGTTCAGCACACTGTGTTTGTTCTTTGTGATCAAAGTGGATCTCTCCCCAACCCTGACCTCCTCCCATCATTCATGTCTGACAGGATTGTTATGAGAGAGAGAGAGAGAGAGAGAGAGAGAGAGAGAGAGAGACAGTGACAGTGCTGGGCTAATCAGGAGAGTAGAGATAATATCTCCTGACCACAAATATCAGTCAGAATGGGGTGATAATGTACCGTCCACAGGCTCTCAGGACCTCCATTATGATTCAGAAATAGGCTGGCACACACACACACACACACACACACACACACACAGTAAATCTCTCTGGTCACTCCCAAAAACCAATTCTTTCTTTGGCCGCCTCTCCTTCCAGTCCTCTGCTGCCAATGACTGGAACGAACTACAGAAATCTCTGAAACTGGAAACACTTATCTCCCTCACTAGCTTTAAGCACCAGCTGTCAGAGCAGCTCACAGATTACTGCACCTGTACATAGCCCAGCTATAATTTAGCCCAAACAACTACCTCTTTCCCTACTGTATTTATTTAATTTGATTTATTTTGCTCCTTTGCACCCCACTATTTCTACTTTGCACATTATTCCACTGCAAATCTACCATTCCAGTGTTTTACGTGCTATATTGTATTTACTTTGCCACCATGGCCTTTTTTTGCCTTTACCTCCCTTATCTCACCTCATTTGCTCACATCGTATATAGACTTGTTTCTACTGTATTATCGACTGTATGTTTGTTTTACTCCATGTGTAACGCTGTGTCGTTGTATGTGTCGAACTGCTTTGCTTTATCTTGGCCAGGTCACAATTGTAAATGAGAACTTGTTCTGAACTTGCATACCTGGTTAAATAAAGGTGAAGTAAAAAATAAAATAAACACACAATCGCAAGAACTTGGACACACACATTTTTTGTGAGTCCTTCATATTAACATCCCTGGCTCCATTGTCATACACATGCACAGTAAGTCACAATACCTCAATACAAGCACATGCATGCCATATGTCTCTTCCTTTTACTCACACACATACACTATTCAACACACGGAAGCCCCCCCCCCCCCCCCCCCCACACACACACACACACCACTCCCTGCCCCCACCAGCCACAAAAACGAACTCACTAACATGTGCTGTGACTGATATGTGAGTCTGCTAGGAGTGGGTTGACAGCCCTAAGGAATATCTCCTCTCAGTGCTCCTCTCCTCTCCCTTCCTTAGCCCCATCTTCACTCATTAAATATGAAAGAGGCTGGTTCATGTTCTCACCTCCACACACAGAAAAACACCACACAGATCAAAGTCCTGCCATGTATTTCTGCCACGCACCACTCCGTCTAATGAAACACCCTTCTATTAAAACCACCTGAGCTTCAGAGCTAGGCAGGCAGTCTGTCTGTCTGTGTCTTCAGCAGAGCTTCAGAGCTAGGCAGGCAGTCTGTCTGTCTGTGTCTTCAGCAGAGCTTCAGAGCTAGGCAGGCAGTCTGTCTGTGTCTTCAGCAGAACTTTAGAGATACACATAACACCACACTGCAGGTAGCCAATATCTCTAGATTCCTACTGTTTGTTTCAATGTCACTGTTTTTGGCTGAAAAGGGCTTGTGTAGAGCACATGCATGCAACACACGCAGAAGCACTCTTACACATACATACCCGCACGCACACGCACACACACACGCACACAGCAGTGAGTATGTTTTTGTGTGTGTGTGTGCAGTAAGTGTGTTTTATGCTGAACTCCAGAAGACTCTCTTTTCACTAAGCACAGCCCCTGTCAATTAGTAGCGTGGGAGCAATGATTCCATGGATCTGGGAGAAAGAGAGAGAGAGTTGTGCTGTCCATTAGCCTGCAGCACTGAAGAGAAGGGCCCCTTTGTCACTGTAACAATTTGTGCTCTCTTTATAGGGCCAACACTCAGTCTAAACACTGCTGTGGAGGAGCTGTCAACTCCCAGGAAGCCTAAGGAAGGATACTTCTGAAGGAGCTCCAGTGTTAAATGTGGTATAGTGTTTTAGAGTACATCCCTTCTCCCAGGTCAATTGACCTTACATTAGTGACAATTCTAAATGGTATAGAGGTAGGTATTCCCAAACAGGTATTCCAAACTAGGGTACGCGTAACCCTGGCAATGCCGTCGGGGGTACGCCAAATAAAAATGTGATTCACATTTAAATTATTTTAAAAAACAGTAAATGTTCAAACAGTCCATAGAGACAATACCAGCTCTACTGATATTACTGCTACTACCAGCACTACTACACCTGCACCTGTCGACGACACAAGTTGTTCTGCTTCCACGAGCACATCCAATGCTAGCATCAGTAATTCTACATTTGTTGTTAGCCCAGCTAGCATGGACACTGACAGTTGTGAATCTGATGCAGCCAAAGAGCTACTGGACCATCAAAGAGGCGCAAATATGATGAGAACTAGAGTCGTGGCCAAAAGTTTTGAGAATGACACAAATATACATGTTCACAAAGTCTACTGCCTCAGTTTGAATGATGGCAATTTGCATATCCTCCAGAATGTTATGAAGAGTGATCAGATGAATTGCAATTAATTGCAAAGTCCCCCTTTACCATGCAAATGAACTGAATCCCCAAAAAACATTTCCACTGCATTTCAGCCCTGCCACAAAAGGAACAGCTGACATCATGTCAATGATTCTCTTGATAACACAGGTGTGAGTGTTGACGAGGACAAGGCTGGAGATCACTCTGTCATGCTGATTGAGTTCGAATAACAGACTGGAAGCTTCAAAAGGAAGCTGGTGCTTGGAATCATTGTTCTTGCTCTGGTTACCTCCAAGGAAACACGTGCCGTCATCATTGTTGCTTCTCAGCCAAGGGAGTGGGCTCACTCACAATTTTGCCTAAGAACACAGCCATGAATAAAGAATGGTACCAACACATCCTCCGAGAGCAACTTCTCCCAACCATCCAGGAACAGTTTGGTGACGAACAATGCCATTTCCAGCATGAAGGAGCACCTTGCCATAAGGCAAAAGTGATAACTAAGTGGCTGGGGGAACAAAACATCAATATTTTGGGTCCATGGCCAGTAAACTCCCCAGACCTTAATCCCATTGAGAACTTCCTCCTCAAGAGGCGGGTGGACAAACAAAACCCCACAAATTCTGACAAACTCCAAGCATTGATCATGCAAGAATGGGCTGCCATCAGTCAGGATGCGGCCCAGATGTTAATTGACAGCATGCCAGGGCTGATTGCAGAGGGCTTGAAAAAGAAGGGTCAACACTGAAAATATTGGCTCTTGCATCAATTTCATGTAATTTTCAATAAAAAAGCCTTTGACACTTATGAAATGCTTGTAATTATACTTCAGTATTCCATAGTAACATCTGACAAAATATCTAAAGACACTGAAGTAGCAAACTTTGTGAAAATTTATATTTGTCATTCTCAAAACTTTTGGCCACGACTGTATATTGATTGGGGTTCACTTATATTGGGAGTAGTACCTTTCCTCAGCCACAGTGTGTAATATGTGCAAAAGTACTATCTCACATCTCAATAAACCTTCACTCTTGCGCAGACATTTAGAAACAAAACATGCCAATTTTAAAAATAAGCCACAGGAGTTTTTTGAGCGAGAATAAAGAAGACTTTTGAGTAGTAAGACATGTATAAAAGCAACAGATATCATTAATAAGAAGGGGCTAGAAGCGTCTTATATGGTGAGCTACCGAGTGGCTAGGACAGGCAAGCCCCATACTAGTGTGGAGGACTTAATTCTTCCTGCTGCCGCAGTTATGGCTGGGACAATGCTGGGGGAAAAGGCCAAAAAAAACTATACAGACAATGCCTTCATCAAACAACGCATCAGTAACATGGCGGGAGATGTTTTGAAACAATTACTGCTTCGCATACAAGCCAGTGTATTCTATGCGTTACAGCTTTGGCCTACAATAATCATATTTAATTTAAAGCTAAGACCTCAAGCTAGTCCAATTGGACACCTTCTACAGCCGTCAAATTCAACTCTGAACCCCGGAGGCAGTATCACTGATTTGTGGCACAGCTCCTGGTATATGTCTGTCAAGTTTATGGGGGGTCAATTAAGGAAGACATCCTCTTCTGCATACCACTGGAAACCAAGACAACAGGAGGGGATATTTTTAAAGTACTGGACAGCTTTGTGACATAAAATGGATTTTGGTGGTCAAGATGTGTTGGTATCTGTACTGATAGCGCAAAAGCCATGACAGGGAGACATAGTGGAGTGGTAATGCGCATGCAAGTAGTTTCTCCCGATGCCACTTGGGTACACTGCAGCATCCACCGAGAGGCTCTTGCTGCCAAGGGAATGCCTGACAACTTGAAAGACGTTTTGGACACTACAGTGAAAATGGTTAACTTTGTTAAAGCAAGGCCCCTGAACTCTCGTGTATTTTCTGCATTGTGCAATGATATGGGCAGCGACCATGCAATGCTTATACAACATAAAGAATTGCGCTGGTTATCAAGGGGAAAAGTATTGACACGTTTTTTTGAATTGAGAGACGAGCTTAAAGTTTTTTCTTTACTGACCATCATTTCACTTGTCTGACCGCTTGCATGATGACCAGTTTCTCACACGACTGGCCTATCTGGGTGATGTTTTTTCTCACCTGAATGATCTGAATCTAGGATTACAGGGACTTAATTGTAGGATTACAGGGACTCTCCGCATCTATATTCAATGTGCGGGACAAAATGATTAAGAAGCTGGAGCTCTTCTCTCTCTGTATTAGCAAGGACAAAACACAGGTCTTTCCATCATTGTATAATTATTTTGTATGCAAATGAACTCAAGGTTATGGACAATATTGTTGGATTTGGGGTCAACTTTGAACATTGATATACTAAAGACATGACAGATCAGAAGCATAGTATATAAAGGTGTGAAAGATAATGTTTTTTATGTCATAAGTTAATGGTTCTCTGTGGAAAGACAGAGTGGCTATGGAATGTGCTGGGTGGACGGGAGGGAGTCACGGGAGTGCAATAGGGGATACGGGTGGAGAGCTTTGGATGAGACATCAAGGGGGTTGAGGTCAGGTCAGGTCACCTTAAGGGAGACAGAACGGTTTATTACTCTATCACTTCGTCTTCCAGTGGAACCATAAGATGTAAGGATTGGAGAGAAGTGGAGTATATATACTTGTAGTGGTGGAAACATGTCTTTCTCTGAATACAGCTGTGTCGACCCTTTGGGAAGAATTAAACTTGGTTAAGCTTCTCTAGTGTCTGTGAGTTATTTACTCTGTGAGTTATTTTAAAAAATTAGAACCTAACAATATCAAATGTGATATAGTGAAGCACCTGAGTGAGTTGGGTGCGCAATTACACAGGTACTTTCCCGAAACGGATGACACAAACAACTGGATTCGTTATCCCTTTCATGCCCTGCCTCCAGTCCACTTACCGATATCTGAACAAGAGAGCCTCATTGAAATTACATCAAGCGGTTCTGTGAAAATTTAATTGAATCAGAAGTCACTGCCAGATTTCTGGATTGGGCTGCGCTCAGAGTATCCTGCCTTGGCAAATCGCGTTGTTAAGACACTGATGCCCTTTGCAACCAGGTATCTATGTGAGAGTGGATTCTCGGTCCTCACTAGCATGAACACTAAATACAGGCACAGACTGTGTGTGGAAAATGATTTAAGACGGAGACTCTCTCCAATAAAACCCAACATTGCAGAGTTATGTGCATCCATTCAAGCACACTCTTCTCATTAACCTGTGGTGAGTTATTCAATTTTCAATTAACAAATAAGGTTTTATATGAAGGATGGTTAAATAAAGAGCATAATTATTGATTATTATTACTTGGTCCCTGGTCCTATACGGGCCGGGTTGTGATAAAAACTCACACTCATTCTTCTGTTTAATAAATGTATCGTATAGTGTGTGTGTGGCAGGCCTACAATGATGGAAAAAACAACATTTGAGAGTGCGCTGACCCTGGTGCTAGAGGGGGTACGCAGTTGGAGGTTGAATGTTTGAAGGAGTACAGGACTTTAAAAGGTTTGGGAACCACTGGTATAGAGCAAAGAGACAGCCACTACTGAGTGTTGAAATAAAACAATGGGTTTTCCCACAGGGTTTTCCATGCAGTCTGAGAAATGTCGACATCAGTAGGCTAGGCCTCAGTAAATGTTCCTTTGGTTTATTCCATTTTGCTTTCAGCAGGGGGGTTCTCTAAGCTCTCCCCCTTCTTTCACTCTCTCCTCCTCTATCTCATTCCCTGTTCGGCCATCCTCTCCTCTCCTGTCCGCTCCTCTCTCCCTGTTTGAAGAGCTCTAAAGGAAAACACTTTAAAATGCACTAGTACAGAGAGACTTTTTGAAGTAAAGTTTCATGCTCTCATGCTCATGCATATTTCATCTGGCCTTTCTAATTCTGTCTGAGGAGAGGAACAGCCCATGTTACCCATGTTCCCCTGCTTTCCCTTTTCCTTTCTTCAGGGGAGGAGCTGGCTGAAGTGAATTCAGGTCACCTGCAGCACATGGGACTGTTTCGTCTCTGATGTCGCACCCCCTTCCCACTGGTGCCTGCTTAGACAGGAGACCAATACATCTCAACTTTTTCCTTCAGCCGCTTCCTCTACTTGCTGAGTATCTCTCCAGTGTATTCCCACTGAGAGTCAGGTGTGTAAACACCCCAAGGGTCTTATTCCAATACTCAAAATATGGGGTGGAGTTAGCAAAGTTATGCCCTTAGGCCTCTGTTTGAAAGCCCTCATTTGAAGTGTTGTCTAGAGTAGTCTCGCCAGGTCTGATCCCCCACAATTCTCTATAATCTCCACTTGATTCACTCGCCAAACAGCTATCGTTGTTTTGGAATGGACTGAGGAGAGAGCAACTGAGACGGGAGCCACTGAAGGAAAATGGGAATTGAACTAGTGTGTGTTGTCACAGTGATAGCACCACCATGCTGAGACAGAGGTAATATCAGTCAGTCTGCTGCTGAGAATGAGGAGGAGGAGGAGCAAGAGGAAGAGGTTTGCTGGGTTTATTCTCTTTCCTTGATGAGGTGGTTGCCAGATGGAACAGAGGACATCTATATAGCCCCTGACACACTGATATATACTGTATATTAACATGACAGCCCCAGTCCAGTTGAGTCACAACAGCTGGACTGAAACAGAGTCATAAACTGAAACAAGTCTTAAGAAATAAGACCCTGAAGGACTTCAAGTAAATCTTCTCCTTACACTAGGCAGGATTCCAGTGACCTAGGTTTATTCGACAAAAACAATGTCGCAAAAAATGTAATTGCGACACGTGTAATGTAAACAGCAGATATAGGAGACATTTTCTAAAGATTGACAACATTTGTTTCCGTTCGACAGGTTGGATTTGTATTTGTGTAACTTTATTGCGACAAATGATGATGGAAACGGTTTTTCCAATAAATTATGACAGCGGAATCTTTTTTAAGGTGCGCGGGGGGCGGGGCCCGTGATGTCATGGCCCCAGCATTTGCAAACAAATTATTTTTCTGTACTAAATCCATACGACGGCCTAATTTGTATACAGGCTGACAGTGAGTTGTGAGCAAAATAACCAGGAGGGAAGTTGACAATGGCTATTAATAGGCATAAATAAATAGTATTTCTATTGTTACAGTCCTCAAAGATTGAATCGCATTGAATCAAATTAATTAGATCCATTTACCGCCCGTAGGTCAGGGTGCCAATAGTCTAAATGCCTACTGCTTGAAAAATAAAAAAAATTCAAATATACAAATAATGTTTCTTTGCAGGACAAGGAATGTCATGACTTTCAAGAATGCCTGAATCGCTTCACCTTGCTTTTCTGGTTGGCTGGATGGAAGTTTCCCCATCCAATGATTTCAGATCTACAGGAGTGCAAATTTAACCATGGCGCGGACTGTGGCGATATGTTGGCAAGTGAGAATTATACGAATATGGCAAATATTAGTCAATTTCTTGCATTCTATCCATGCTGTCTTTCGCAAGCTACCTGTGACTGATAGGTGGGAGAGCACACAGACTGTCGCCAATTTATTAATGAGCAATTCTATGCTTCATTTATAATCGACACTGTGGGTTTCTTTTTTAAGTGTGACGTCATGACGTCTAGCTGTTTATATCGACACAAGATAGTTAAATGGAAACGCACCGCAGTGGGCAATTGTCACATCTATTTTCTATGCAAACTTTCTAAATGTCAACCCCCCCAAAACAATCACTGGACAAGTTAATGGAATCATAGCTAATGTCTCACTGTGAAGGGAGATAGTTTCCATGGTAACCTGTGGAGGAGGAAGTGAGGGAAGTCTTTTGGGCTGAGCAGAGGGGCTGTCTGATGATGGTGGGCCATTTGGACTACTAATCCTCCAGACACGTCTACCTTCCATGTCGCTGTACTTGACCCCTGACCCCTAACTGCACCCACTCAAAACAAGGAGTGGAGTTAGCAAAAGTATGCACTTAGGCCTAGGTTTCACTGTCGCCCCCGGAAATGAGCACACAGTCAATTTGAGCTGAATACAAAAAATATAATACCCTTAAATTGAAAGAGAAAGGTTGCTGTTCTGGCATTTACCTAGGACGTAATAACTAACACAATCAATATTTCCCCACCGGGGTAACCTTTGATTTATAATCACACCTGAGCTCCCCAATCCACTGTGTTTGTTATAGTCTTAGAGTTGGGATTCACAATCAGTAGTTCAAACAAGTTGGAAAATTCGTTATCTCCAAACCAGTGTCTAAGTACATTATGTGAAAACTGCGTGTTTCTATGATCTGTGGTCAAAAATAAGTAAAAAACTGTGATTTTCAAAACCATTATATTTGTATTGTATTTTATTTCTCCCCACATCAACACAAACATTTAAAAATAACTGGTTTTAAAATGATTCACCTCTGATGATGTAGTACGTTTTTACTTCATACTTTTCCCACAAAACGTAGAAATGTGCCGTTTTCAGATATGTAGACACTGGTAGTGTGCTGAAGATAATGGCAATGAGGTTGGAAAGTGGTGAAGTTGCCCTTTAAGTTCTTCAGGAAAGCTAAGGGAGTTGGGTTTGTCCAAAAGCAATGATGTTCAAAAGCCATCTAAACTCAGCTGATCTCTCCCTTCACAATGAGGGTAAAACAACCAGTGGAGCAGAGCAGATGACTTACTCAGGTAGAACAGCCTATTACTAGAGTTGATTTAGGTGCTGTGGAGGAAGGATGCAGAAGAGAGGAAGGGAGGGGGAAGCATGGATGGTTGAGGATGATTAACCATTAAGTGTGTCTGGAGTGGGGTGGAGCGTGACTGGGCTTCTGAAGGACTCATACCTCTCCTCTTCAGCCTCTCCTCTCAACGGGCTTGGAGAAGGACACACACACACACACACATCCAGCCACTGGAGAGCCTTACGGTTGTGGGCGGAGAAGTTGCCGCACCAGGCGGTGATACAGCCTGACAGGATGCTCTTGATTGTGCATCTGTAAAAGTTTGTGAGTGTTTTTGGTGACAAGCCAAATTTCTTCAGCCTCCTGAGGTTGAAGAGGCGCTGTTAGGCCTTCTTCACCACGCTGTCTGTGTGGGTGGACCATTTCAGTTTGTCCGTGATGTGTACGCCGAGGAACTTAAAACTTTCCACCTTCTCCACTACTGTCCGGTCGATGTGGATAGGGGGGTGCTCCCTCTGCTGTTTTCTGAAGTCCATGATCATCTCCTTTGTTTTGTTGACGTTGAGTGTGAGGTTATTTTCCTGACACCACACACCGAGGGCCCTCACCTCCTCCCTGTAGGCCGTCTTGTTGTTGTTGGTAATCAAGTCTACCACTGTAGTGTCGTCTGCAAACTTGATGATTGAGTTGGAGGTGTGCATGGCCACGCAGTCATGGGTGAACAGGGAGTACAGGAGAGGGCTGAGAACGCACCCTTGTGGGGCTCCAGTGTTGAGGATCAGCGGGGTGGAGATGTTGTTTCCTACCCTCACCACCTGGAGGCGTCCCGTCAGTAAATCCAGGACCCAGTTGCACAGGGCGGGGGTCTCGAGCTTAATGACGGGTTTGGAGGGTACTATGGTGTTAAATGCTGAGCTGTAGTCGATGAACAGCATTCTTACATAGGTATTCCTCTTGTCCAAGTGGGTTAGGGCAGTGTGATTGTGATTGCGTCGTCTGTGGGCCTGCTGGGGCGGTAAGCAAATTGGAGTGGGTCTAGGGTGTCAGGTAGGGTGGAGGATGTTCTCAGAATATACCCATCAATCATGTCACAGACCCTCCCTTCTCCTCTCCTGCTGGAGACTCAAGGTGAGGGAGGGCGACATCTTTTACTCAACACACGCGCACGCACGCACACACACACACACACACACACCTATCTGACCAGCACTGAGAGGGGTAAGGCATAAGGTCAGGGTCCTCAAACCACTCCTAACACCACACCAACCTGATGAGTGAGTATCTGGGTATGTGAGCACAACAGAAAGACAAGCCATCAAATAAGGCTATTAGGAAAGAACATGTCGACCTTTCAACCCTAAAAGCCTTCCCTCTTTCCTGCCAGTCTCATCTGCATAGTTGTTTTACAGCCGGACAGAAAAACAAGTGCTGCTATTTTCCCCGGAGACTGTTTTCACTGGGAGGAGACGAGAGAGTGAGCTCTGCGCTAACGGGTGAGACACGATGATAACTTTGTCTGGTGCGTCTCAGGCATGCTCCGTTTTACATGACTAGAATATAATTACCTATGCCCCGGCCTTGTCTCTCTCCCCCTCCCCTTTCCCTCTCCATGTCGCTCTCTCTCTCTCTCTCTGAGCCCTCGGTCTCGTCACAGAGACGGCGTCAAAACAGACGAGACATAAAGAAACACAATGGAACAAAGCAGCCATTTAAAACCTTCAACCTTCAAACTCCTCCCAATGCCATCACAGCCCAGATCCCTATCAGTCACACCAGTCCCTCCTAACCAAAGCCTTTCATTGGTTACACTGGATTCTGGATTCAATGTGTGTTGTGCGACAGCTTCTTAGGATAGAACTAACCCGACTTTTAAATGATGAAATGCATTGAAATAGTGACGACCGACAGGCAGGCAGGGTGGATTAGTTTTCTTGTTTTTTTCCTTCTACGTATCAGGGGGATTCTGTTGGCTTCTCTGAAGGCACAGTGAGCTAGCAGACAGGTTGTATGTAGAACAGGAGAGAGAGAGACAGAGACAACTCTCAAAACAGGGGAGCCTGTTCTGTCTTCTCATCCAGCAAATATGTGGTAAAACAGGAAAACAAGCTGGCTTTGAGGGAGAAGGAAGGAAGACAGAATTAAACAGCAGGCTTTGATTTGAAGACTGTCCTATTCCAGGTTCCCTCAAGTCAAAAAATGAAAGAGGACAGCAGGAAGATACAGAAGGAGAGAGAGAGAGGTTATGTAACCAAGCCATAGCGCTCCTCTGATGATGAGATCTCTCTCTATCACTGATGTGCCTTTGAACCGGGGGAATCAGCTGACAACTACTCTGCTGCTGGCGCGCACACACACACACACACACACACACACACACACACACACACACACACACACACACACACACACACACACACACACACACACACACACACACACACGTAGCAGACGTATGCCTGAATAATTGACAGATCTGCATGTATAAGTTGTTTATAGATCAAAATGAATGTTAGAGGATGTATAGTGCTGTTTCTTCAGTGTGTGTGTTCCTTCCATCCTCAGGGCTCCATGTCTCCCTGTTTGGTGAGTCTCTCCTCCTACCTCTCGTCTGTTGTTCAGAGACAGAGTTTAGACCCCATCCTGTGATCCTGTTAACGTTCACCAGCGCGTGGGCACACACACACACTACACCCCTGCTCCACATGCCTCCTAATCAATACACAATATACAGCACCAGCTCATCTCTCCTACACATCTCTCAGGGAGGCCTGCTTCACTGCTACCCAGCTGCCAGCTAGTGAAACATGGGCAGATTCTCACTAACGTTCCCCTGATTATAGCTCCTAGCCCCGGCGTGGGCCCTGGGGATCCCCTCTTAGATCCCCTTCTCCAGCTGGTTGAGGCTCTACATTGGAACCATAAATTCTGTCTCTCCCAGGGCCAGTGATCACTGGATAATCTGTCCAACTAGATCAATATTAATCTCCTTCACATACATTACATCACATCTCGTAGCATGGAACGTCCTGACTGGAGGAATGGGATTGGAGGTACCCAGATTAACATCTCGTAGCATGGAACGTCCTGACTAGAGGAATGGGATTGGAGGTACCCAGATTAACATCTCGTAGCATGGAGCGTCCTGACTGGAGGAATGGGATTGGAGGTACCCAGATTAACATCTCGTAGCATGGAACGTCCTGACTGGAGGAATGGGATTGGAGGTACCCAGATTAACATCTCGTAGCATGGAACGTCCTGACTGGAGGAATGGGATTGGAGGTACCCAGATTAACATCTCGTAGCATGGAACGTCCTGACTGGAGGAATGGGATTGGAGGTACCCAGATTAACATCTCGTAGCATGGAACGTCCTGACTGGAGGAACGGGATTGGAGGTACCCTGATGAACTAGATCAGGGATGGGCAGTTTTGATAGGGGTGGGGCCACAAAAAATGTGAAGTCATCATGAGGGGCCGCAGTTGCTCGCGGGTCTGCATACCAACATCCATACTGCCCCCTCACACATATTGTGAGCAGAACATTTTAGTGGCCCCCCTTTTGACAGCGGAGACTTGTTTGTTTGTTTGTTTCAAAGAAAAGTGCAGTTCTACATATTTTGCCATGAAGCAGAGAGAAGATTTAGCAATTGTATAAGAATTTGTTATTTATTTTATTTCACCTTTATTTAACCAGGTAGGCCAGGTGAGAACAAGTTCTCATTTACAACTGTGACCTGGACAAGAGAAAGCAAAGCAGTGTGACAGAAACAACAACACAGAGTTACACATGGAATAAACAAACATACAAAAATCTAAATTTCATGTAATTCAGCTCATTTTGACAGGAGCCAGAGGAAAATGAGCTGCTCTCAGTTTTTAATTTGACATCTGAGTGAGACTGACTAACAAAGTCAATAGCTTGCCTCTAAACTAACCTAGCAATCACATTTTTTTTGCTGACATTGACTGACAATCAGTGACTGACATAAGAGAGAAAGTGATCTGAGGGCTTCAAAAGGGAGGCTGCCAGATGCCCATCCCTGAACTAGACCAAGATGGTTTCCTGGGATTCATCTTCCTAAGACATTCTCTTTGTTTCCTCTTTCTTGTCATCTTCCAAATTGTTCAACTATCTTCCTGTCTCCTTCATTCTCCTGCTTATATTTTGGATGGCCTCAGAATACTGGAGCCCTACTGTCTGTGTATATACAGTATGTGTGTGTGGGGGGGGGAGGGGTGGGGGGTGGGGTGTGATTGTGAGAAAAACTGTGGCTGTGTGAGTAAGTGTTTATCAGACAGACATGATTGACTAAGCTTGGCTCAGATAGGATGATTCACTCCACAAATGAGACCTTATCTTGAACCTGCTGACTGTCTCTGTGTCTGATATGAGCTCCATTCTCCTCAGCCTGACTGTCTCTGTGTCTGATATGAGCTCCATTCTCCTCAGCCTGACTGTCTCTGTGTCTGATATGAGCTCCATTCTCCTCAGCCTGACTGTCTTTGTGTCTGATATGAGCTCCATTCTCCTCAGCCTGACTGTCTCTGTGTCTGATATGAGCTCCATTCTCCTCAGCCTGACTGTCTCTGTGTCTGATATGAGCTCCATTCTCCTCAGCCTGACTGTCTCTGTGTCTGATATGAGCTCCATTCTCCTCAGCCTGACTGTCTTTGTGTCTGATATGAGCTCCATTCTCCTCAGCCTGACTGTCTCTGTGTCTGATATGAGCTCCATTCTCCTCAGCCTGACTGTCTCTGTGTCTGATATGAGCTCCATTCTCCTCAGCCTGACTGTCTCTGTGTCTGATATGAGCTCCATTCTCCTCAGCCTGACTGTCTCTGTGTCTGATATGAGCTCCATTCTCCTCAGCCTGACTGTCTCTGTGTCTGATATGAGCTCCATTCTCCTCAGCCTGACTGTCTCAGTGTCTGATATGAGCTCCATTCCCATCAGCCTGACTGTCTCTGTGTCTGATATGAGCTCCATTCCCATCAGCCTGACTGTTTCTGTGTCTGATATGACCTCCATTCCCATCAGCCTGACTGTTTCTGTGTCTGATATGAGCTCCATTCCCATCAGCCTGACTGTTTCTGTCTGTCTGATATGAACTCCATTCTCCTCAGCCTGACTGTCTCTGTGTCTGATATGTTCTCCATTCCCATCTGCCTGACTGTTTCTGTGTCTGATATGACCTCCATTCCCATCAGCCTGACTGTTTCTGTGTCTGATATGTTCTCCATTCCCATCAGCCTGACTGTCTCTGTGTCTGATATGACCTCCATTCCCCTCCACCTTACAATGCTGCTATACCCCTGTCTACTACTCAACACATAGATCTCACCCAGATGAGGGAGAGATAGAGATAATGAGAGAGAGAGAAGACAGAGTGGGAGACAGATGAGAGAGAGAGTGGGAGACAGATGAGAGAGAGACAGATGAGAGAGAGAGAGACACATGAGAGAGAGAGAGAGAGAGAGACGAGAGAGAGAGAGAGAGAGAGAGAGAGAGAGAGAGAGAGAGAGAGAGAGAGAGAGTGTGAGAGGGGCTTCAGGGTTGGAGAGATAGAGGATTCTGCTTCAGACTCCCGCGCTATCAATGCCGGAGATCACTCAAAAGCACATTGCTGAATGGAGAAAAATGAGAGAGAGATTTTTCAGGATGCAAAAACATCCTATTCCTCACCTCATGGTCATAGGCTGTATCTCTTCTGCAACACTATATTACTGCATAGCGTCTTCTTTCCACATCAGTCTCCTTACTCTTCCTCTCTTAGTCAAACCATCTGAATGACACTCTCTCTCCTTCCGCCCTGCTGCCTGTTTGTGCGTCAGTGTGTGTATGTGTGTGTTTGTGTCTGTGTGTGTAGTGTCCATTCTGTGGTGGTGCATAGCTCCCTACTCCCAGTGGGGGATAAAGAGGTCTCTGTTAACCATCCTACCCACTCCCCCAGTCCCTCTACAGGGGCTAAAAGTAGCACCATCTCCACACAGGTCAGGTAACAGAACACGGTTATAAAGACACTGTACACATCTACAAGTGTCAGACAAGGACCCCAAATAAACCACTGTCCTCAGTGACTGATGGCTATTCATATATAATGGTATACGGCAACATCCATCCTTTCAGCCCTCGGATCAAAACACTGAAGATATTGCAAACCGCCATCAGACGATGAATAGATACTAATGATTTGGACCCAAAAAGGAATTCAAAGGTTTTACGGGAGAGAGAGTTGAGAGACTTTGAAAAGGGGAGAGAGAGCGAGAGAAGAGAGACACTTACCGTCCTCTTTGCATTCTTCTGGTGGCTTCGCCTTCTTCGCCAGCCGCGGGTCCAGCCACGACGTCGTCTTGGTGTTGTGGCTTGACGAGAGAGAAAAGGAGAGACAGTGACAGGAAGAGAGAGAGAGCCAGGGAGGGAGGAGATTCTCAATTCAGCATCATTTAAGAGAAAAAGAGATGTTCCCCTGTGTGCCCACCCTCTAAACTGTCTGGCGAGAAGAAAAACCCCTTTAGGTTAACAAAATGGCAATCGATACTTTTAATTTGCACACTGTTTCTCATTAGTGCCGGGAAGGATGGAGGGATGGAAGGATGGAGGGATGGAGGGATGGAAGGATGGAGGGATGGAGGGATGGAGGGATGGAAGGATGGAGGGATGGAGGGATGGAGGGATGGAAGGATGGAGGGATGGAGGGATGGAGGGATGGAGGGATGGAGGGATGGAAGGATGGGGGGATGGAGGGATGGAGGGATGGAGGGATGGAAGGATGGAGGGATGGGGGGATGGAGGGATGGAGGGATGGAGGGATGGAAGGATGGAGGGATGGAGGGAGAAGGGGAGAGGTGTGAGTGATAGAGCTGAACAGCTGTGGGCTTGGCAGGATCAACACTGGACTGTGATCAGATGAGAGGCGGTGCCAAGGAAACTTCAATGGATCTCTTTATCGCATCTGAGGACATAATGCCCTCCCTTGAAGAGATGACAGGACAAGTGGGGGAAGGGAGGGAGGGAAACGTGGCTGCAGGAAAGCGGGACAAGCTGCCGAAAAAATGATCCCGAATCCACCTTTGGGAGGGGACACTGAGCACTACTTGAAAATCTCGGGTGATGAAATGCCCCTTCCTCTCTCTCTCGTAACACTATCTCTTCACGCACCTCTCCCTTTCCTTCTCTCTCTCTCTCCCTCATTTTTCCTTTTGATTCTGCCTTTCAATCTCTTCCCACCCCTCTCTTTTTCCCACTTTCCCTTCCTCCTTCTCCCTCTCTTTCTGTCTCTCCCTGTCTTCCCCTGTATCTCTCTCTCTCTCTCTCTCTCTCTGAGGATTCTGGATAAACAAATTGATGGAATCTGGAGACAAATCAAAGGGAGCCATCCCGTTGGCATCTGGTACCGCCTTGGCACCGCATCATTTACTTTTCCCAAAACGTACAGCTACAAATTCGGCGGCTAAACGCGTTAGCACACAACGTTCCAGATTGATTCATCTAGATGTAGGAACACTCAGGGCCTGGGTGGACGAGACATAGAGACCTAGTCTAGTCTGTAGTGGGTGGAATTAACAGTCTGCCTCTGTGGAGGAGAGGATACACAAGAAGTATGTGACAGGCTGACTGGCTGGCAGACCGGCTGACCGGCTGACCGACTGGCTAACTGACCGGCTGACTGACTGGCAGACAACTACATTAAAACTAACCCTGCTGGATGTTTTCTCTGCTACTCTATTATACGACACAATGAAAGGCAGTCCTCTGGGAATCGGATGATGTTTCTGTCACATAAATTCAAATGATTGTTAATTTCCTAAAGGATTCTGTAATAACCAGCCTATTGACTGATGGACACACACAGACAGGCACATACACACTCACACAGTCAGAAGACGTTTAAATATGAATCAAATGTAAGAGAAAGACAACTTAACTCTACAATTATATTGTAGCAGTAAAAATCTAACAGGTCCAATGAAGATCTGTTGTAAAATAGCTCCAATACAGCTGGCCACACGGAACAATAGAATTCATTACCGTGGGAGTGAGTGTTCTTGTGTGTGTGTGTGTGTGTGTGTGTGTGTGTGTGTGTGTGTGTGTGTGCATGTGAAAGCTGCTTAAAATACTTGGGCAACTTTTACCTTCTATTCTCCCTGGCGAAACATTGCATGGACAAGAACGTCTAAATGACAACAACAGTCAACTATTTGGCTGCTGTTGGCTGTCTGTTTGTGTGTGTGCTTGCGTGTGCGTGTGTGTGCATTGGGATAATTTGACGTTCTCTCCAGCGCAGACACTTACTCGATAAAGTACACCTCTCCCTTCTCTGTGTAGGCCATCTCCCAGTTCTCTGGCAGGGGGCCAAGCTCACTCTCATTCTCATCTGGCTTGGGGGGCGACTTGGCTAGCTCGCCCCCCTCCTCCTGGGGGACCTCATTGTTAGGGGTGGTGGGGGTCTCGGTGGGGGGACAGGTCTGGGTGGGGACGTCCCCCGAGGAGACATCTGTACTCTTGTCTTCATGTTCACTGGACTCTGAGAAGGAGAAGTGAATGACAGGTGAGTCAGAGCTGACATTACTACTAGAGGAACAGGGGAGGGAAGAGAGGAGGAGGGAAGAGGAGAGGGCAGAGAGGAGGAGGGATGGGGAAAGTTGAGAGGGGAGGAGGGAAAGGTAGAAGTGAGAGAGGAGGAGGGAAAGGTAGAGGGGAGAGGGGAGGGGGGAACAGGAGAGGGGAGAGATGAGGAGTGAAGGGGAGAGGGGAGGGGAGAGGGAGAGTGAAGGGGAGAGGGAGAGGGGAGGAGAGAAGGGGTGAGGGGAGAGTGGAGGAGGGAAGGGTAGAGGGGAGAGGGAGAGCGGAGGAGGGAAGGTGAGAAGGGAGAGGGAGAGCGGAGGAGGGAAGGTGAGAAGGGAGAGAGGAGGAGGGAAGGGGAGAGTTGAGAGGGGAGGAGGGAAAGGGGAGGGGAGAGGAGGGAAGGGTAGAGGGGAGGGAGGAGGAGGGAAAGGTAGAAGGGAGAGAGGAGGAGGGAGAGGGGGCAGCGTGATTGAGTGCCAAGGAAAAAGAGATGGAACGAGATAAAAAGAAAGATAGAGAGGATTTCAAATAGGGAGAGGGTGGCAATTACACACGGACAGAAATAGAGAGATAGACAGACAGATAAAGAGAGTGAGCAAGAGAGAGTAAGGATACCGAGCAGAGAGAGATGGAGAGTGATTGAAAGAGAGAGGGAAATAGACAGAGAGAGCAGAGTGAGAGAGGTGGCAGGCAGAGGGGATTGAGAGAAAGTGGAGCTGATGATGTGTCCTAGTTTGAGTTGTGGCGCTTGGTTGGGCCGTCCCAGAGGACAGCCACAGCAGCAGGCAGAGGTAGGGAGGGAGAGCTCATCTATGGAGCTATCTGCTCAACTCATACTGCCTGCTCTATCGATCTCTCTCTCTCTCTCTCTCTCTTTCACTCTCTCCCTTTCCCCCAACCTGTATATGCACTGTCCATACACTCAGTAACAGAAAACTACAGTGCAGCTCTAGGCTGAATACTCGACATCGAATCTTTCTCAGCTTTGTTCACATAGCCCAATGAATAGCAGAGCTACTGTGAGAAAGTACAGCAACATGAAACTACTCCAGTCCTGTAGCTCAAGTGCAGTTATATGAGTTACCTGACCAGATCAATAGACTACTCCAGTCCTATAGGTCAACGGCATTTACAGTGCCTTGCAAAAGTATTGACGTTTTCGTATTTTGGTGTATTACAATCTGTAATTTAAATTGATTTTTATTTGGATTTCATGTAATGGACATACACAAAATAGTCCAAATTGTTTCAAAAAATGCAAAAATAAAAAAAACTGAAAAGTTGTATTCCCCCCCTTTCCTATGAAGCCCCTAATTAAGACCTGGTTCAACCAATTACCTTCAGAAGTCACATAATTAGTTAAATAAAGTCCACCTGTGTGCATTCTAAGTGTCACATGATCTGTCACATGATCTCAGTATATATACACACCTATTCTGAAAGGCCCCAGAGTCTGGGGGTACCACCAAGCAAGCAGCACCATAAAGACCAAGGAGCTCTCCAAACAAGTCAGGGACAAAGTTGTGGAGAAGTACAGATCAGGGTTAGGTTATAAAAAAGATCAGAAACTTTGAACATCCCACGAGCGCCATTAAATCTATTATTAAAAAATGTAAAGAACATCGCACTACAACAAATTTGCCAAGAGAGGGCCGCCCACCAAAGCTCATGGACCAGGCAAGGAGGGCATTAATCAGAGAGGCAAACAAAGAGACCAAAGATAACCCTGAAGGAGCTGCAAAGTATCTGTCCATAGGACCACTTTAAGCCGTACACTTCACAGAGCTGGGCTTTACGGAATAGTGGCCAGAAAAAAGCCATTGCTTAAAGAAAAAAATAAGCAAACACATTTTGTTTTCTCCAAAAGGCATGTGGGAGACTCCCCAAACATACGGAAGAAGGTACTCTGGTCAGATTAGACAAACTTTGCTTTTTGGCCATCAAGGAAAACGCTATGCCTGGCGCAAACACAACACCGCTCATCACCGCGAGAACACCATGTTTTTCATTGGCAGGGACTGGGAAACTGGTCAGAATTGAAGGAATGATGGATGGCGCTAAATACAGGGACATTGAGGGAAATCTGTTTCAGTCTTCCAGAGATTTGAGATTGGGACGGAGGTTCACCTTCCAGCAGGACAATGGCCCTAAGCATACTGCTAAAGCAACACTCAAGTGGATTAAGGGGAAACATTTAAATGTCTTGGAATGGCCTAGTCAAAGCTCAGACCTCAATCCAATTGAGAATATGTGGTATGACTTAAAGATTGCTCTACACCAGCAGAACCCATCCAACTTAAAGGAGCTGGAGCAGTTTTGCCTTTAAGAACGGGCAAAAATCCCAGTGGCTAGATGTGCCAAGCTTATAGAGACATACCCTAAAAGACTTGCAGCTGTAATTGCTGCATAAGGTGGCTCTACAAAGTATTGACTTTCTGGGGGGTGAATAGTTATGCACGCTCAAGTTCTGTGTTTTTCTGTCTTATTTCTTTCACAAAAAATATTTAGCATCTTCAAAGTGGTAGGCATGTTGTGTGAATCAAATGATACAAGCCCTGCCAAAAATCTATTTTAACTGCAGGTTGTGTAATGCAACAAAATAGGAACAATGCCAAGGGGGTTGAATACTTTCGCAAGCCACTGTATATGGGTTACCTGACCAGAACATACAGTATAATGAATCAATGATCAATAATAATGGATTGCATGTATAATGTAAAGCCATTTTCGAAAGGTCTCAAAAGGTTTTACTAAATAACTACCGCAACAGTGTCATTTATTTTTACATTAAGAAATGTCAAGTCAAAATGAATGATACTATTTTGTTTCATGGCTTTACATAGGGTTTCTCCGTTTTTATATTAAGTTAGACAGCCAGCATCTTTGCTCCTAGTTGAGAGTAATGACTGTGATGTGGCTTGCATTGATCCAGTAAATCTGCTTAGTGGAACCCCACGCTTGATTTGATCACAGCCTCCAGGCGATGTTTCTCTGTGTCTGTGCGGGGGGGTGGAATCTAGCCTCTGGCTATGTGACGTAGACTAAGTGTACTGTGATCTGATCTAATGACTGGGAGATGGGATGAGATGGGATACAGTGTAAAGCTGTTGTCTCTGAACACTATCAGTTCTGCTACATAGGATGCTTGCGGGATGTACTCATGCTATTTACAGGCACTAGAACTCTCCAGTTTTTCATTTAGACTATCTATGATGATGATGCTGATGATCTGAGCTCCCTGGGAAGAGCTCCCTGTAGGCAGTTATTGTATGGGCCTGACTGAGAGCCGGTTGCTATGATGTAACCTAGACGATAGACTGCTGCTATGTTGTCTGATCAGATCCCAGGGATCGGTGCTATCTCATTTCGGCTGTGAACTTGTTGTCATGACGAGGATCTATTGTTGCACATCAACACTATGTCTGCGTTGGAACCTAACCTGGGGTGATGCCATTGCCGTTGCCATTGACAACGGGCCTCTCCTCTTCCTCATCCTCGGGTGGCTCGATGCCGGCCTTCTCCATGTTGCTGACCGACTTGTTCCGTTTCCTCTTCCCCTTGGAGCTGGGTCGGGCGCCCGGCAGGAGTTGATCTGTTACATTTAGCAGCAGAGGGCTGGGCTCGCACGGGGGCTTGGGGGTACCGTAATAGTTCTCTAGAGAAGGAAGGAAGGAAAACTTCACATTAATGATCATTTTATATACTTAGTCAGTCATACACACATCATGTTATACTTAGGTGCTGGTGGGTGAGGTTAAAGAATCAAAATGGCCAATGTGACAGACTGACGTTTGAACTTAGGTCTCTCCATGAGACAGTGTTAGCCCCATGAGACTGTGTTAGTCCCCCATGAGACAGTGTTAACCCCCCATGAGACAGTGTTAAACCCCATGAGACGGTTTTAGTCCCCCATGAGACAGTGTTAACCCCCCATGAGACAGTGTTAAACCCCATGAGACAGTGTTAGCTCCCATGAGAATGTGCTCTCCACTGGGATTCTCTGCCTCTAACACTCGCTCTTCCATGCCGCCCCTAGAAGGGGTGTATCACTTGAGTGGGTTGAGTCACTGACGTGATCTTCCTGTCTGGGTTGGCGCCACTCCCCCGGCGGAGATCTTTGTGGGCTATACTCGTTGTGTGGGGGCTATGCTTTGGCAAAGTGGGTGGGGTTATATCCTGCCTGTTTGGCCCTGTCCGGGGGTATCATCGGATGGGGCCACAGTGTCTCCTGACCCCTCCTGTCTCAGCCTACAGTATTTATGCTGCAGTAGTTAATGTATTGGGGGGCTAGGGTCAGTCTGTTACATCTAGAGTATTTATCCTGTCCTATCCGGTGTCCTGTGTGAATTTAAGTATGCTCTCTCTCTCTCTCTCGCTCTCTCCCTCTCTCTCTCTCTCTCTCTCCCACTCTGTCTTCCTCCTGAGGTGCTGCACCCTCGACAACTACTGTGATTATTATTATTTGACCATGCTGGTCATTTATGAACATTTGAACATCTTGGCCATGTTCTGTTATAATCTCCACCCGGCACAGCCAGAAGAGAACTGAACACCCCTCATAGCCTGGTTCCTCTCTAGGTTTCTTCCTAGGTTTTGGCCTTTCTAGGGAGTTTTTCCTAGTCACCGTGCTTCTACACCTGCATTGCTTGCTGTTTGGGGTTTGGGTTTCTGTACAGCACTTTGAGATATCAGCTGATGCAAGAAGGGCTATATAAATACATTTGATTTGATTTGTTAGCCCCCCATGAGAAAGTGTTAGCCCCCATGACAAAGTGTTAGCCCCCCATGACAAAGTGTTAGCCCCCCATGAGAATGTGTTAGCCCCAAGAGACTGTGTTAGTGCCCCAAGAGACTGTGTTAGTGCCCCAAGAGACTGTGTTAGTGCCCCATGAGACTGTGTTAGTGCCCCATGAGACTGTGTTAGTCCCCCATGAGACTGTGTTAGCCCCCATGAGACTGTGTTCGTCCCCCATGAGGCTGTGTTAGCCCCATGAGACTGTGTTAGCCCCATGAGACTGTGTTAGCCCCATGAGACTGTGTTAGCCCCCCACATGAGACTGTGTTAGCCCCATGAGACAGTATTAACCCCCGATTAGACAGTGTTAGTCCCCCATGAGACTGTGTTAGTCCCCCATGAGACTGTGTTAGCCCCCATGAGACTGTGTTAGCCCCATGAGACTGTGTTAGCCCCCCATGAGAATGTGTTAGCCCCCCATGAGACTGTGTTAGTTCCCCAAGAGACTGTGTTAGCCCCCCATGAGAATGTGTTAGCCCCCCATGAGAACGTGTTAGCCCCCCATGAGAATGTGTTAGCCCCCCCATGAGACTGTGTTAGCCCCCATTAGACTGTGTTAGTCCCCTATGAGACTGTGTTAGCCCCATGAGACCGTTAGCCCCCCACGAGACCGTGTTAGCCCCACGAGACTGTGTTAGCCCCACGAGACTGTGTTAGCCCCATGTGACTGTGTTAGCCCCATGTGACTGTGTTAGCCCCATGTGACTGTGTTAGCCCCATGTGACTGTGTTAGCCCCATGTGACCGTGTTAGCCCCATGTGACTGTGTTAGCCCCATGAGACTGTGTTAGCCCCCCATGAGACTGTGTTAGCCCCCCATGAGACTGTGTTAGCCCCCCATTAGACTGTGTTAGCCCCCCATGAGACTGTGTTAGCCCCATGTGACTGTGTTAGCCCCATGGGACTGTGTTAGCCCCCCATGAGACTGTGTTAGCCCCCCATGAGACTGTGTTAGCCCTCCATGGGACTGTGTTAGCCCCCCATGAGACTGTGTTAGCCCCCCATGAGACTGTGTTAGCCCCCCATGAGACTGTGTTAGCCCCCCATGGGACTGTGTTAGCCCCATGGGACTGTGTTAACCTCATGAGACTGTGGTAGTCCGCTGATCTAAAGCCTAGACTATTACTCCTATAGTGCATCCACTTTAATAGCTACAATGCTCAGATTGAAAATTATCTGAGGATGTTTCACCTCAAATTGAAATCTCAACATTATTAAACATGTAATATGAGTAATTTAGAGCATTTTTGCCATCTTTTCATAATAGTTATCTGTACCAAAGGACAGAGACACATTCAGGAGTTGAACCTCAAGTCACATGGGTGAGCAGTGAGCACTGCCACTGTACAAACCTGCTTAATATGCAACACGCCTGAGTTTTGGACACATTTTGTTTGCCTTTGATGATACGTTTATAAAAAGATTTGCTTGGATGTTTTTCTCCCCTTGTTTCAAGTTAATATTCAAGCGCCAAAGTAGGGATCACAGTAGACAACACAGGCACAAACGGAACATTAAATGAAACTGTCTATTTAAAGGGAAATATATTCTAAAATGAAATACCGAAAGAGAGTGAGAAGGTCATGCGGGAAGATGATGTCATTATTACATAACCCAATGGGACTAGGAGCAGGAAGTGGAAGGTCAGGTGACGTCCTGGGAGTTAAAGTTCAAATAGTTCTTAAAAGTTCACACGTAAGTTTCAAGGCACGTCACAGGGGAGGCACTCAAACACAGTCACACACTCCACAACACATATACCTACAAACACACCCACCCACATGACTTCATATTGGTAACTAAAGCCTGACACTGTCTGGCCCACACCCCAGGCATTTTCACTAACATCACTGTTAGCCCTTTTGTGTCTGCTGGCACATCAGTGTTATCCACCAATCAATCAATCACTAAACCATGCACAGATTCCTAGTGATTGAGTGTGTGCGTGTGTTGTAAATAAATAAATAAAGAAGAAGCCTGTCTCTCTCTGGGCTCTGGCCTCTGTGCTCTGTGTGGTCTCCCCGTCTGTCTCCCCATGGCGGAGTCTCCAGGTCCCAGCATGCAGAGTGTTTCTGGGTTCGTTCTGAACGTGCTCCCCTGGGCTCCTCCTCGCTGATGCTTTCACACATCTCCCACTCTGATCCTCCAGCCCCTGAGCCTGCTAGCAGAAGACTGTCTGCTAAGATCTCCTCCACACACACAGGCATGCACACATGCAAACATCCCTTGCTACAGCTTTAGCCCAGAGATACCTGGCAAAGTCCTGAGACAGCGGATGTCCTTGTTAAGCTGATGTGAGATCTGATGAAGTGTTTGAGCTCTACTCTCTGTAAACAAGGTGTGAAATGGACTGGGGGAGATATGATGTTGCCACGGCAAAGGAACCTAGTTTCCTCGAGAGCAGGCTTCAAGGCACTGCCTCTCCAATGGAGATTAGGTTCTGTAGCTAGAGAGGGTTTCTATGAGAGTGAGATTATCCTGCACCTTTCAGTGGTGCTTCAGTACTTCTGGAGGAGAACCCAGACACCCAAAGATATTTTGAAAATCCAATGAGATTATTATAATCCTGTGGATTAAGTATTAAAATGATGAACCCCAATGCTGCAGACAGTTGTAGGACCATGGAGAAAATAGTAGCTGGAAAGTCCTATGTCGGTTTGTATCCCAGATATTTGCTGTGGTTACAAAAAGGCCCTGTGCATTTTTGTTCGCATTTCTGAGGACACCGTGAGTGACTCAAATTAAAATGAGAGAACATTGCTGTAAAAAAAAGCTAATCGAACGGAAAGGCTTAAAACCACAGACTATTTTACCCTGCTGCTGCCTAAAATCTAAAAGCAATTTCAGTCAGACTTTCCGGGAAATCAAATCTAAAATGCACAAAAACAGAATGCCGCATTCTTCAAACATTCCTAGACAAACTGAAGACAACCTCCAGTAGTATGCTACAATGCTAAATTAGTTGCATACCTTACTATTAGCTAAATGAAAGCCAAGAGACACACTGACCCACCCTCTGACCTTCCCAAGCAAGGCTTTTGTAATGATGAAAATCCAACACTGTGGATAACATTAACCTGGCAGTGTAGGACCTGACAGCCAGATTGTATCAGCTTGAGATGACTTTTCTCTGCCTTCCTCACACAAAAGAAAACAGTGATCTCTCCATCTCTTTAAGGGCTTTATTGGCATGGGAAACATATGTTTACATTTCCAAAGCAGGGAAAATAGATAATAAACAAACAATAAAAATATTAACAGCACACTTTCAAAATAATGAAGACATTTCAAATGTCATATTATGTGCAAATAGTTAAAGTACAAAAGGGAAAATAAATAAAACATAAATATGGGTTGTATTTACAATGGCGGATGTTCTTCACTGGTTGCCCTTTTCTTGTGGCAACAGGTCACACATCTTGCTGCTGTGATGGCACACTGTGGTATTTCACACTATAGATATGGGAGTTTATCAAAATTGGGTTTGCTTTTCCAATTCTTTGTGGGTCTGTGTAATCTGAGGGAAATGTATGGTCATACATTTGGCAGGTCAGTTTCCACCTCATTTTGTGGGCAGTGTGCACACAGCCTGTCTTCTCTTGAGAGGCAGGTCTGCCTACGGCGGCCTTTCTCAATAGCAAGGCTATGCTCACTGAGTCTGTACATAGTCAAAGCTTTCCTTAATTTTGGGTCAGTCAGTGGTCAGATATACTGCCACTGTTTACTGCCAAATAGCTAGTTCTAGTTTGTTCTGTTTTTTTGTTAGTTCTTTCCAATGTGTCAAGTAATTCTATTTTTGTTTTCTCATGATTTTGTTGCTGTCCTGGGGCTCTGAGGGGTCTGTTTGTGTTTGTGAACTGTGTTTGTCTCTCTCTCTCTCTGCCTCTCTCCTTCTCTAATTGAGCATTACATATTAAAAAGGTAAATGATGGTGGCACAGCAGTGCAGCCACCGAGAAGAGAAGAAGGGTTCTCTCTACGGAAGACGACATCCTCGGAAAAGTGATACGCGGCCTCAATCGGAGAGAGATTCTAACATCGCTCCTGGCAACCAACCGTTAAATTGACCATCTGCAATTTATTTTTCTGTCATGACATGCGTGAGGCTGAGCGGGAGGACTCGGCGAGGGAACAGACATGGAGTTAATGCATTATCTGTCTGTGTGGTGGAGTCCCCTGTATCTGACAGAGTGGAGAGCCAGTAGTTTAGTACACCCAGCACAGAGCCACACAGACCAGGGCAGATGGAGAGAAACTGGAGTGAGTTGTGTTTATTCTGGAGCCATTAGGGCTCAGAGGAGAGCCAGCATGGAGGAGATAGCGGAGTGGAGAGGTGTAGTGCTGTTGTGGGGTGTGTGTGCGAGAGTGTGTTTTTTCCACTCTGATTAAAACAGCTTTTCTGTAATCTATGTTATGATGTCACAGTGATGTGTGAGAGCTTTCTAAATGCACACAACTCATTCTTCTCTGTCAGAGAGTGGAAGGATGGTGGATAAACAAGCAGCTACATAATACAATTATTCCAACAAGCAATTGAACAAAATCAGGAAAGACCCCCCCCCCCCCCCAAAAAAAAAAAAAACATGATACACCCCCACAAAAGTGAAAAGCTTGCTTTTACCTTCATAAGTTCCGCTCTCTAGTAAGGCTCCACTTTTCTCCAATTCCATAAACCGATCAACAGTCACAAAGTTGTAGTCCACCCCCGGGACCTCTCCTTCCTTGGGCTGCCTGGTTGTGCCTATCAGAGAGGAGAGGGGAGGAGCACAGTTACACAGTTACAATCAGGGAACTTACTAAGAAACTGTGTACACCTGCATACAGGAGAGAGGAGCAGGGTAAGCATTATGGCCCTTACTGTAAACTGTGTGTATCATAGAAATAGAATGAAATAATTGTAATTCTATGGTGTGTACATCATGACAGTACATTAAAGGGCTGGGCTACAATCACCTATCCGGAACCGTTTTACTGCCGATGCGGAGCCCCACCGGGCCTTCACGACTGGACTACCAACGTTATCTGCCCGAGGAAGTTATCCAACTGGCCCCTCCGTCGCGATGTTACCTGAACGCCCATCTGCGGCCCCCTAATCATTAGCTGTCTTAACGGCTGCTATCTGAATAGGTCTATCGGACAATTTTTCTTGGGTCACTACAACTATATCTATTTTGCCAATTGGATCCCCTCTACCACACGGAACCCCACTAATCTACCAACGGAAATGCACGAGGTGGCTAAAAACAGACATCCATCCTATGCTCGCTTGCTATAATTTGCAAATAAATTAATAAAAAATCCTACAATGTGATTTTCTGGATTTGTTTCCCTCATTTTGTCTGTCATAGTTGAAGTGTACCTATTATGAAAATTACAGGCCTCTCATCTTTTTAAGTGGGAGAACTTGCACAATTGGTGGCTGACTAAATGCTTTTTTGCCACACTGTATCTCTCTCTGGCCACCCCCAAAACCAATTCTTCCTTTGGCCGCCTCTCCTTCCAGTTCTCTGCTACCAATAACTGGAATGAACTACAAAAATCTCTGAAACTGGAGACTCATATCTCCCTCACTAGCTTTAAGCACCAGCTATCAGAGCAGCTCACAGATTACTGCACCTGTACATAGCCCATCTATAATTTAGCCCAAACAACTACCTCTCCCCCTACTGTATTTATTTATTTATTTTGCTCCTTTGCACCCCATTATTTCTATCTCTACTTTGCACATGCTTCCACTGCAAATCTACCATTCCAGTGTTTTACTTGCTATATTGTATTTACTTCGCCACCATGGCCTTTTTTTGGCCTTTACCTCCCTTATCTCACCTCACTTGCTCACATTGTATATAGACTTATTTTTCTACTGTATTATTTACTGTTTTATTCCATGTGTAACTCTGTGTCGAACTGCTTTGCTTTATCTTGGCCAGGTCGCAATTGTAAATGAGAACCTGTTCTCAACTTGCCTACCTGGTTAAATAAAGGTGAAATAAATCAAATAAAATAAAGGGATACTTTGGGATTTTGGTTAATGAGTCAGATGAAGTCATGGATACCATTTTTATGTCAATGTGTCCATTATGAAGGAAGTTAGTGGTAGTTTTGCGAGCCAATGCTAGTTAGCTAAATAAAACTCCCTTTCACGTCCTTCATAAGGGACACAGAGACATACAAATGGAATGAAGTAGATAAACGGCTTCATTGCCAAAATTCCGAAGTATCCCTTCAACAAAAGGATCCTACTTTGAAAACCTCAGCGTCTCATAAAGAATAAGAACAGAACGGCCGATTAAGGACAAGCTGACCCTGAATCAGTTATATTCATGCATTCTGAGCGGGTTGCACATTTGAATTCAACTGAATACTTAAGCGCGGTCCTTTGGGATGATGAGCGATGAGTCCTTCACTAGGTAACGTTACAGGAAGGTTTCAGATGAGTGATGCAACTCCAACAAAGAGGAGAGAAATAAGTTCAATCTGCATGCAGAGTGTCAACGCCTCTCAAAGACGGTAGACACAGAGCCTCTACACAAACTCACAGGGCTGCTGTCTACATGTTATCGCGAGTGAGACGAGAATGCTAGCCTGCTAAATTCTGACAGTGGCACCCTTTTAATCATGTTAGCATTAGCATAAGTGGCTAGTTCTTGACACATTTGCCAGTCGATTAAGAGCATTGGGCCAGTAACCGAAAGGTCGCTGGTTAGAATCTCAGAGCAAGGGCCTCGCGAGTGGCGCAGTGGTCTAAGGCACTGCATCACAGTGCTGGCTGTTCCACTAGAAATTCTGGGTTCGAGTCCAGGCTCTGTCACAGCTGGCAGCGACCGGGAGTCCCATGGGACTGCGCACAATTGGCCCAGCGCCGTCCGGATTAGGGGAGGGTTTGGCTGGCAGGGATGTCCCATTGTGCACTAGCGACTCCTGTGGCGGGCCGGGCGCAGTGCACGCTGACACGGTCGCCAGGTGCACAGTGTTTCCTCCGACACATTGGTACAGCTGGCTTCCGGGTTAAGTGGGCATTGTGTCAAGAAGCAGTACGGCTTGGTTGGGTTGTGTTTCAGAGGACGCACGGCTCTTGCCCTTCGCCTCTCCCGAGTCCATGCGGGAGTTGACTGTTTCAAGACTGTAACTACCAATTGGATACCACGAAAAGGGGGTAAAAGTTGTTTTTTTATTATAAAAAAAATAAAAATAATCTCAGAGCCAACTAGGGGAAAAATCTGTTGATATGCCCTTGAGCAAGGCTCTTAACCTTAATTGCTCCTGTAAGTCACTCTGGATAAGAGAGTCTGCTAAATGATCCAAAAATCCCAAAATGTAAATGTAAATCACATGTTTTACAAACGCTCTCTCCTAAGCATAGTGCATGTTTGAAAGACAGCAGTAATTTCCAGTCAGTGTTGTGTTGTGGAGGATAGGATGCTAAAGGTATATCAAGGTATAAATTAGTTCCTAAACGCTCCTGCTAGTGCAGTGTGCTAATTAGCCTGCTCGAGCACCAGAGGTTAGGCTAATTGATGCTGGCTGTGATAGCTCCAAGGTACTCCATCCCTGAGGTGTTAAACAGCTTATTCTCATATCCGTGCTAACACTGCTGTAAAAGCCTGGCCTATGGCAGCATTTGGTGCTGGAGGAGCCTGGCCTATGGCAGCCTTCAGTGCTGGAAGAGCCTGGCCTATGGCAGCCTTTGATACTGTAGAGCCTGGCCTATGGCAGCCTTTGGTGCTGGAAGAGCCTGGCCTATGGCCGCTTTTGATACTGTAGAGTCTGGCATATGGCAGCCTTTGGGTCTGTTTGATACATGCGGCATCAGACTGGCCCCAAAAGGCAGATTGAATTCCTGCTTTACTCAATACCAGTTCCATTAACACATTCCTCAAAAATGCCTAGATTCCGATAGGCTAGAACTGCACCACGAGGCTAGCGAGGGTAAGTGAGTGTGTGTCTGTTGAGTCAGACAGTTCATATGTCTGCGACACCATGTCGCAAGATGATGCAGCCATGTGTGCCAACTTAGTCTGGTGCCACAAGCTCTTATCGCCTGTCACATGTCATTTTGATGTAACAGCGGTGACGGGAGATGCTGGATTGGTGCAAACTGAATGACCCAACGCCATTCTGTCACGACAGTCACAAGAGCTGTGAGATACTCTGTGCTTTTCTTCAGTAAGTCGATTTTGGACTCCGACACCCTATCTCTCAACGCTGCTGACAGAGAGTCCAAGTGTGAAATAAATGAAAGAAAAGAAAATGACTCCACCAAGGCCATTAAAGCCCTTGCCAACGTTGTCTTAACGCTCAATGTTGATGAATCTGTCCTTAGATGGAAAAAGCAAACCGCTGGAGATTTCAACAGATACCATGCAACGGAAAACCTAAATTCTCTCAGAGTTCAGCATCAACATCAAACCATGGTGCTCCACATCAAAACACACCAGGCAGAGAGAGTTCTAGGTGAGGGTTGAGAGAGGAGTGGAAGGGGGCTGGTCTAGGGGCGTGAGGATGGCACATCTGAGCCATGTTGATATGTGGTGAGGAGTTGCTAGTGAACACACATACAGTGTGTGTGTGTGTGTGTGTGTGTGTGTATCTATGTGTGAGATACACTATGGCACTTCCAGTGCTACCCTGCAAGAGGCCTGCGTAACGACAACAGATTACACCTCCCGACAGCGCTACAGAACGGCCAACACACAGCACAACACTTTAAAAGGAACCTTTGATGTCACGGAACTACTGTATAATTAGCAGCGTCTTCCAGTGGGGACTTTTCTGTGGCGACACTTTCTAATAGAAGCAACCGATAAGGCATGAAAATGTTTTTTTAGTACTTTCAGAGTTCTGGGTCATCTGTTAGATTTGACATTAGTGTAACATCCAAGCTGGTTTAAGAGAGACATTTGTCTATAAAAAGCCACTGGCAAAGCAGAGAGATGTCCATAAAACGTCCACAGAAATTGCTTTCCAACCGTAACTCTTTTCGGAGTCCCCATTTATAGATCCAATACAAATATTAGCATTATAAAAGGTGCAGAGGTCAAATCCATGAGCATGCTCTGTGATACGGTAAGAACTGTACGCCCTCTCCTCTTCCGTCTCCGCCAACCCTTCTTGGTCACCTGTGCTACATGTGACCAGTGACCCCAACATATAGTTCCCTCTAGTGGACAAACAAGTTAAAATAACCATTGACAGACAACATATGCAATGACATATAAACAGGCCAAAACGGCTCCTATGGTTTGCCATTTAGACTTCAACACTTAGCATGATGGAGTATACAGTTGCATACGCGGTAACACATCCTCGGTAGACTAACGGTTCTTCTTCCCTAGTCACTGATCTAAGAAGCCTATATTTATCTGTAATTTACAAAAGCCCCATTGGTATACATTTACAATAAAGTAGGACCGCATACCAAATAAATCAAAATGACACACTGTAGGTGCATTGCCCCTAGTGGGTATTTTCAAGGCTGTTCCCATGGGCATTTGGGCACCTAGGGCATTTCTAGAGTGCTGATAATTTACACTAAAGCTGTGTATTGTTGTGCTGTACAGGAAATGCTTTTTCATGTTCAACAAACATCCTACTTGTTAATCTCCTGTTCGGTGGGGGGTGAAGCAAGGAGAGAGAGAGAAAGAGAGAGAGAGTGTGAGTGAGTGAGTGAGTGAGTGAGTGAGTGAGAGTGAGTGAGAGTGTGAGTGAGTGAGTGAGTGAGTGAGTGAGAGAGTGAGAGAAAGAAAGAAAGAAAGAAAGAAAGAAAGAAAGAGTGAACACAGACGATTCATCAGAGGGGAAGCCAGGATTTTCACTGGAGCAATCTGCAAACAATGCCGAGAATAACACAAACAGATTACCAGAGATAACTGTGGCGGATACCCAGCTATTTGTCCTGCGGTACGACGCTGTAATGACTCAGAAGCGGCTGTCGTCTTTCCACGTACAAAATGTTCCCTGGAACTCCCGGGGAGCGGAGAGAGGAGTAGGGTATGAGAGAATAAGGGATAGCGATAGAGAAAACAATAATGATGTCTGAACATCTCTTCCTCTCCGCTGAGCAAGGAGAGAGGGAGAGGGAGAGGGAGAGGGAGAGGGAGAGGGAGAGAGTGTGAAGGGTCTGTGAGGAGAAGGCGTGGAGATGAAGCATGTCTCACGGAGTAGACTAGAGTTGCAGCGTGGGCAGTTAAGCATCTCTCCCATGGCTCTCTCCCTACACTACAGTTATATCCATCCATAGGGTTTCATAGCCAGGGGCCATTAGATCAGCTCTTAACACATCCAGCTTAGTACCATTGTCCAGTAATGGATCCTGGGTCAGGGCATCTAGCCTGCCTCGTTTGCAATCCAAACCAATTCAACAATGCACTTCAGTGGAATAAATGTACCCAGCCAGAAGGGCAGCCATCTGCGCATTGCGCTTCATGTGTCATGCATTAGCATGACCCTTAAGTATATCTACACTGTTTAACATCGCTGATTGGCAGAGGCATCGGTAACTGGATCACAACTATGTGAATCCATGTGTGTACCAAATGGAACCCTATTTCCTATATAGTGCACTACTTTAGACCAGGGCCCTATTCCCTATATAGTACACTACTTCTGACCAGGGCCCTATTCCCTATATAGTGCACTACTTTAGACCAAGGCCCACTGGGCCCATAGGGCTCTGGTCAAAAGAAATGCACTACATCGCAGCCCACGACAGTTAAATGAGTGTGTCAGACCATCTGCAAGTGGAAATATTGGCTCCAACTTCAAACACTGCTGGGATGGCGGCGCAACAGAGGTCTGGTTCAGTGAGTGCATATCCCCAGGCTTTGGAGAGAAATAGTAAGATATACTACATCCAGACTTCAATCTCTATCCCAAGATACTATATCAACCCTCAAGCAGCTATGATCAAGCCTGAAAATCCACAGCTACTATGGCAAGAGGCAGAAAAGCACAGGGATAAATATCCCCTTCTCTAAGTGTGTAGAGAGTGTGTAGAGCTTAGGGGACACTGTGTTATGTCCCTGCCTGGTCTCTCTCTGGTCCTCCTCCTGTCCTGAGGCTGCAGACCATATGTCCCCTCACAGGTCTCCAGCCATCCATCAATCAGAGGAGAGTGAGAAAGACACCACATGACCAGAAGACCCTTTCAAAGCATCGTTATAGCACATCCCTGACCCCTCTCAGTCTGACCTCTCCCCCTCCCTCCCTCTCTCCATCTTGGAGAGCAGCTATTACAGTCAGTGTGGTTTTAGAACTAGCCAACGTGATGTGACAGACTGCAGAAGAAGACTTGAGGCTGTACCTCTGTCCACCCTGCTTACCTTCCCCCACTCCTTACACATATGCTAGCCTTCAGACTGCATTAAAAGACCACATGATGCCAGCAGCAACGGCTGTTGCTTTCACAGCTAGTCGAAGGCCTAGCTTACTGAGATACAGACACACAGAGACAGGCTTGACCTCTGAATCTCATATACTTGTTGTACTCAGTCCCTGACAAACAACATGCAGCTAGTTTCTAAACAGCCTTGAGTTTCACTTAGCAAGCCACTTCTGGGAGAAACTGTTCCATGTCAAATTGAAATCTCCAGCTCCACTGCCTCCAGTAGTCAGACCCAGTGTGTGTGTCAATGGGCTGCAGTGCATTGAAGGGGCTGGGATAGGGGGACTGTGTGGGCAGGAGCTGGTGATGGGATCAGCTTCCGCTTGGCTGGGTAAAGCCCCACTAGGCCCAGTGTGTTGTGACAGTGTGTCAGTCAGGCCTGTGCTGTGGTCCCTCTGGGGCCCTCTGGCTGGAGGTGCTCAGTAGCCCCCTCTATTCACTTCCCTAATCCCCCTGTTATGACAGCAAGAGATGGCGTCAACGTGCCCCATTGTCCAGATCCTAATCTAACCCGTTAGCCAATTAGGAAATGGCCGGCCTTCCTAATGCCTGAGAATTAGTGGGATGGATTATGGTGCCATTCAGTGCTGTCCGGCCGCTACGGGAGACCGGGAGTCGGGTAACGTGGGGTGGAGAGGGCTGAGCGAGGGCACTGACGAAAAGCTGCTTTCGCCCGCACTTTCTGTTCATTGGTGGCGGTGGTAACGCACGGCCACTTAGCCGTGGATGTGCTTAGTCACTGTTTTCATAGACTGCTGCCTGAATCAACCCGATTAGATGTCGGATACACTTTAATAAACCTTCATTGAACTAAGAGAAAGAAAGAGAGAGAGAGAGAGAGAGAGAGAGAGAGAGAGAGAGAGAGAGAGAGAGAGAGATAAATATGTGAGAAAGAAGGTTGCGTTTTCATTGGGGGATACAGTGGCACAAATTATTAACAAGCACATAATCCCTATCCCATGTCCCTATCCCATCACACAACAACAGAGTGCTTTTGTTCTCAAGCGCAGTGAGGTAAAAAACACGTGGTGGCCCTCCTTCAACATGTCCAAGGTTTTACTAAACTAATCTGCAAATTGATGATCACTAATGTGGGATTGATTGGGGGACCTGAGCATCGACAAAACCCTTCTGAGGCTCGTTGGCATGACGACAGCAGGTCCTCCGCCCCACTCACCTTTCCCAGAATTGCATTAATAGATTGGCCCTCCTGGAGGTGCTGGTGGACGGCCGTGTGAGGCGGCCTGGAGTGATCGATGACTGACCTCTCAGAGACCTCGTGAGAGAGAAAGAGAGAGACAGAGATGGAAGGAGAGAGAGTGAGGGGGGAGAGAAAGCGAGAGAGGAGGGAGAGAGATCGAGAAGGATAGAGAGAGAGAGATGGAGTAAGCAGGGGGAGCGAGAAAGTGGTTGAGGAGGAAGGAAAGAGACAGAGAGAGAAAGAAAGAAAGCCAGAAAGATGGAGATTGAGAGGGAGCACTGACTTCATCTTCTCATTGAAGGCTGTAAAACCCTCAGGGTAAGAGGTATGAATCTGCCAGCTCAGCTTCACTCATAATTAATCATACACACCCGAACACTAATACTACCTAGCATTGTACCATCACACAGGAACACTATTACTACCTAGCAGTGTGCCATCACACAGGAACACTATTACTGCCTAGCATTATACCATCACACAGGAACACTATTACTACCTAGCATTGAACCATCACACAGGAACACTATTACTACCTAGCATTGAACCATCACACAGGAACACTATTACTACCTAGCATTGTGCCATCACACAGGAACACTATTACTACCTAGCATTATACCATCACACAGGAACACTATTACTACCTAGCATTGTGCCATCACACAGGAACACTTTTACTACCTAGCATTATACCATCACACAGGAACACTATTACTACCTAGCATTGTGCCATCACACAGGAACACTATTACTACCTAGCATTGTACCATCACACAGGAACACTATTACTACCTAGCATTGTACCATCACACAGGAACACTATTACTACCTAGCATTATACCATCACACAGGAACACTATTACTACCTAGCATTGAACCATCACACAGGAACACTATTACTACTTAGCATTGAACCATCACACAGGAACACTATTACTACCTAGCATTATACCATCACACAGGAACACTATTACTACCTAGCATTGAACCATCACACAGGAACACTATTACTACCTAGCATTGAACCATCACACAGGAACACTATTACTACTTAGCATTGAACCATCACACAGGAACACTATTACTACCTAGCATTATACCATCACACAGGAACACTATTACTACCTAGCATTATACCATCACACAGGAACACTATTACTACCTAGCATTGAACCATCACACAGGAACGCTATTACTACCTAGCATTATACCATCACACAGGAACACTATTACTACCTAGCATTATACCATCACACAGGAACACTATTACTACTTAGCATTGAACCATCACACAGGAACACTATTACTACCTAGCACTGAACCATCACACAGGAACACTTTTACTACCTAGCATTGTGCCATCACACAGGAACACTTTTACTACCTAGCATTGTACCATCACACAGGAACACTATTACTACCTAGCATTGTGCCATCACACAGGAACACTATTACTGCCTAGCATTATACCATCACACAGGAACACTATTACTACCTAGCATTGAACCATCACACAGGAACACTATTACTACCTAGCATTGTGCCATCACACAGGAACACTATTACTACTTAGCATTATGCCATCACACAGGAACACTATTACTACCTAGCATTGTGCCATCACACAGGAACACTATTACTACTTAGCATTATGCCATCACACAGGAACACTATTACTACCTAGCATTATACCATCACACAGGAACACTATTACTACCTAGCATTGTGCCATCACACAGGAACACTATTACTACCTAGCATTGTGCCATCACACAGGAACACTATTACTGCCTAGCATTATACCATCACACAGGAACACTATTACTACCTAGCATTGAACCATCACACAGGAACACTATTACTACCTAGCATTGTGCCATCACACAGGAACACTATTACTACATAGCATTGTACCATCACACAGGAACACTATTACTACCTAGCATTGAACCATCACACAGGAACACTATTCCTGCCTAGCATTATACCATCACACAGGAACACTTTTACTACCTAGCATTATACCATCACACAGGAACACTATTACTGCCTAGCATTATACCATCACACAGGAACACTATTACTGCCTAGCATTATACCATCACACAGGAACACTATTACTACCTAGCATTGTACCATCACACGGGAACACTATTACTACCTAGCATTGAACCATCACACGGGAACACTATTACTACCTAGCATTGTACCATCACACAGGAACACTATTACTACCTAGCATTGTACCATCACTGATGACTGGGTGCCATGGACATGACATCTACAATGTAAGACAAATGACAGTATGTACATTACATTACGTTCCCTTTAGGAGTAGCTGCAAGACATCCATTGATACACTTGTTGCGAGTTCTCCGACCATATTCTTTGAGTGGAAGGGTGTTACAGTGCAAGCCCTCCCCATGTCCATCTCCAACCTGCGACTCAGTCCATAGCCATGCTATTCAATGGTCTGTAATGGTCTGCATAGCAGCATCCTGTTGGAATGTCTGAAGCCATTACCTTCTATGAAATGAGTGAGAGTGGAAGCTCCTTTCACTGGCGGTCACATATCAGTCTCTTGCCACTGAGATGTAAGACCAAGGATATAGTAGAGAGAACTCAGGTACACTGGGATTTGTGTCTGATATGGACAGCAATGTGTTAGCTGCAGAGATAACATTGACACCAATAGGATTGTCCGTCCTCTACCAGCTCTATCAGAAAAAAATTAATTGAAAGTTATTTTAAGTCCAGTAAAAAAGGCTCAATCTGAGTCTGGGAAACCAGTCTTAAAAGTCTATCTAATGCCAGTCCCAGATCACACCACATTCAGATCTCTCAGTGAAAGATTCTGCTAAAACTACTGAAGCATAGAAGAGTGGAAGTGAAGTTTTCCCTAGCCCCTCTAGCTGTGCCTGGGAATCTGGGGAGCTAGCCCCACTCAGGCAGCAGTCAAACAGAGACGTGAGTGATGAAGCAACCTGGAGATGTTGACAGTGACAGATTGGTTATTCATCCAGCTTGTCATCAGAGGCTTCCAGTACTTGGGGGGGTTCATCATCAGTGTTTTGGTGGAATCTTAAGTCTGATACCAAACTCCCTCAAGTAACTGTCTACAGTACAAACAACAAGCCAAACAATGTTGAGCAAACATTTCACAATCCAGCACCATCATATAGCCAACTTTCTGTAAAAGTCAGTTTTCTGACATGGAAATGATAGTCAACATTCCACCATGTACATTGCCTGTACCGTACCTACCCCTAAAGAAAGACTTGATCATGGTGTCTGTGTCCTTGTGGAACAGGCTGACGCTCAGAACATGTATTCTCCTCCTTCCAGGGTTCGTACTCTTTCATCACATTTCAAACATCCCTTTGGTCTCGTGCCGCATCTGAGCCCCGAGAGAATCAAAGCAGTCACTTTTGGGGTTACAGTATGACACAATAATTCTGCAACCTGGAGACACTTGACAGCAAATACAGAGGTGCTTGGAGGCGCTAGGCATCCACTCAAACCAGTCCCTTTAATCTGGGGAGATCCAAAAACAAGAGAAAAGACAACAACGCTTTCTTTCCCCTCACAGCTGTTTCACTCTGTATCCATAGACTACAGGAGCCTCGTCATACACACACACAGCCCAACCCAGGCAGGTATGGAGAGAGAGAGAGAGAGAGAGAGAGAGAGAGAGAGAGAGAGAGAGAAAGAGAGGGATGGAGAGATAGACACACACACTGACACACACACACACAGATTGGGGGCGAGCTGATGTCATCCGTTTGGATGTGTGGCCCCGGGGTGGGTGTGTGTGTGTGTGTGTGCGTGTGTGTGTGTGTGTGTGTCTGTGTGTAGCCCAGACACAGTGGGACTGATGGTGGATGTGAAAGTGCTGCTGTCAGCTTAATCCTCACACTGCAGCCAGAGATGTCCCTATCCCGGCCAGAGACCACATTACCACCCAATGACACAATCTGTTTGTCAGGGACGCCTGCCTGCCTGTCTCCATGGCTGTCTACCTGCCTGCCTACTCTGATTCAGTTATAACACCCTATCACAGCCAGTTAGGCCTGAAGCTTAGGGCGGCCATACTAGCAGACAACAGGCCCACATACCATCATGACCCTATTTGGTTCCATGGCTGAGCTCTGGATTGCTCCATTGCTTTCTGAAGTGGTTTTCACCCAGGTCGTTTATTTGCTACAGCCCTACAGTCATGGGAGCCATTTTGTCAGTTTGGATTGAAGCGTTAGAGTCTCTTGAGTCCTGCTTGGGAGTTGAACCCATTACCGTGTTGGGTCAGAGGGGGAAACAATCAGCACCCTACATGATGGCAATCATCCACACAGCAACCTCTGACCCTTTAAATCCAGAGGTTGAGCCACACCAGGAGCCTCTATCACCACCAGCTGTGTGTGTGTGTGTCTCGCTCTGCGTGTGTGTTGTGTGTGAGTGTGTGTATTTGCTATTCATGTGTGTGTATTTTCTATTCATGTGTGTGCATTTACTGTGTGTGTGTGTGTGTGTGTGTGTGTGTGTGTGTGTGTGTGTGTGTGTGTGTGTGTGTGTGTGTGTGTATTTACTGTGTGTGTGCTCAGTGATTTCCAAGATGGCGTAGCAGTCGGACGTGTGTTTGTCTTGTCCTGTAAATAGTCCGTTTTTCCGTGTATATTTTAATCTCACTTTCCACCTACGATCTAAATATACTTTCCTGCAACCCGCCCCACCCAATGAGGTACGGAACTGCTATTTTTATACGTTATAACTGGAACCTCCATCAGAAGCTAGCCAGCTAACCAGCTATTAGCTAGTAGTCACTGTTAGCCATGGCTAGCGGTCCTCAGTCAATACCTGCCAGTCTGCACGATATTGGACTGTTTTTCTCCACCACATCACCGGATTCCTGCCGCTAGCTCTGGGCCATTACACCGAATCATCGCAGCTAGCTAGCTGCAATCGAGTAGCTACCGCTAGCTAATGTCTCTGTCCCGAAGAAAGCACCAGTTAGCCTTGAGATAGCCTCGAGCTAGGCCCATCTCCAGGCTAGCCGAAGAGGTATACCCGCTAATTCGTGGGCTACAATACCTCTTTTGCCAATTGGCCTGGACCCTTTATTGTTGACATGGAGCCCCACCGATTCATTCAACAGGCTTTTCCATTGCGTTGTCACCGAAGACCCATTTGCTCTCCCCGGTCCGCTAGCTTTCTGAACACCGTGCCTCCCGCTCGCCTAGCATAGTAGCGACTACCGAACGTCCCCAGGACTCACCTACTGCTGCTCATTGGACCCTATGATCATTCGGCTACACATGCCTCTCTCTAATGTCAATATGCCTTGTCTTCTGCTGTCTCGGTTAGTTCTTATTGTTTTATTTCACGGTAGAGCCCCTAGTCCAGCTCAATATGCCTTCGATAACTTTTTGTCACACAACCCACACATGGGTAGACCTCACCTGGCTTAGCTGGCGCCTCCAAAGATGCAAGCTCTCTCATCATCACTCAATGCCTACGTTTACCCCCACTGTACTCACATCCTACCATACACTTGTTTGTACATTATGCCCTGAATCTATTCTATCACTCCCAGAAATCTGCCCCTTTTATTCTCTGTTCCCAACGCACTAGACAACCCGTTCTTATAGCCTTTAGCCATACCCTTATCCTAGTCCTCCTCTGTTCCTCTGGTGATATAGGGGTTAACCCAGGCCCTGTAGCCCCCAGTTCCACACCTATTCCCCAGGCGCTATCATTTGTTTACTTCTGTAACCGTAAAAGCCTTGGTTTCATGCATGTTAAGCCTCCTCCCTAAATATGTTTTATTCAATGCTTTAGCACAGTCCGCAAACCCTGATGTTCTAGCCATGTCTGAATCCTGGATTAGGAAGGCCACCAAAAATTCAGACATTTCCATCCCCATCTACAACATTTTCCGTCAAGATAGAACTGCCAAAGGGGGCGGATTTGCAATCTACTGCAGAGATAGCTTGTAGAGTTCAGTTTGAGCTTCTACTTTGAAAAATCCACCTTTGCATAAATAAGTCTCTGACTGTTGCCGCTTGTTATAGACCCCCCTCAGCCCCCTGCTGTGCCCCGGACACCATATGTGAATTGATTGCGCTCCATCTATCTTCAGAGTTCGTACTGTTAGGTGACCTAAACTGGAATATATATCTAACCTAGATGCCCTCAATCTCAGACAAATTATCAAGGAACCTACCAGGTACATCCCTAAATCCGTAAACATGGGCACCCTCATAGATATCATCCTAGTTAAACTGTAAACTCTCCCCCCAGACTCACATTAAGCATCTCCAATCCAAAATGAAACTTATCCTATTTCGCAACAAAGCCTCCTTCATTCATGCTGCCAAACATACCCTCGTAAAACTGACTATCCTACCGATCCTTGACTTTGACGATGTCATTTACAAAATAGCTTCCAACACTCTACTCAGCAAACTGGATGTAGTCTATCACAGCACCATATGTTGTCACCAAAGCCCCATATACTACCCACCACTGCCACCTGTATGCTCTCGTTGGCTGGCCCTCGCTACATATTCATCGCCAAACCTACTGGCTCCAGGACATCTATAAGTCTTTGCTAGGTAAAGCCCCACCTTATCTCAGCTTATTGGTCTCCATAACAACACCCACCCATAGCACGCGCTCCAGCAGTTATATTTCACTGGTCATCCCCAAAGCCAACACTTCCTTTGGCCGCCTTTCCTTTCAGTTCTCTGCTGCCAATGACTTGAACAAATTGCAAAAAAAATCACTGAAGCTGGAGACTTATATCTCCTTCACTAACTTTAAGCATCAGATGTCAGAGCAGCCCATCTGTAAGTAGCACACCCAACTACCTCATCCCCATATTGTTACTATTTTTCTTTTTACCCTTTTGCACCCCAGTATCTCTACTTTCACATCATCATCTGCACATCCATCACTCCAGTGTTAATGCTAAATTGTAATTATTTCTTCACTGTGGCCTATTTATTGCCTTACCTCCCTAGCCTTACTACCTTTGCACACACTGTACATAGATGTTTCTATTGTGTCTTTGATTGTACGTTTGTTTATTCCATTTGTAACTCTGTGTTGTTGTTGCTTTGCAGGTCAGTAAGGTCAGTAAACTAGAGGGGGAATTCACAACATACTAGTAGTGGGAGATGTGGAAGGTCAATAAACTAGACGGGAATTACCATCATACTAGTAGTGGGAGATGTGGCAGGTCAGTAACCAGAGAGGGAGGGGTTTAACAATGTTCATGGCATCCCTTTACAATGAGAAGTTTCCCCTGTCGTTCCCTGACATTTGCTTAATGGCTGCTCCAATTAGCGAGGAACGTGGCGATACACACACACACACACACACACACACACACACACACACACACACACACACACACAAAGAGAGGAGAGTGGTGGAGTGGAGAGATAGAGATAAAGTGTTTTCCCTGAAGCCCTCTCCTGTCTCTAGTAGCTCCAGCATAGCAACCATAGACTATCAGAGGTGTATACAGGATCACTTCAGAGAGTGAAAAGCCATTTATTGCATATCACTTCCCTCTTGAGTGACTGGAGTTTATACATGAGTGTAGCCAGTGTGAAATGGCTAGCTATTTAGCAAATAGATAGGTACAATGCTTTTTGGGTGACGGTTGGCGGTAGGCGATGTGTTCAGAGGGACAGAAGCAACACTGTTACATGAGCAACACACACAACTTGAAAGATGGCATTTTTGGTGATGATTTCAAATGGTACTTGGAATGATTAAGGTATACAAGTATGTGACATTTAGATCTCAACATACACTGCTATACACCACAACAATACTGAGAACACAGTCGTGGCCAAAAGTTTTGAGAATGACACAAATATTAATTTCCACAAAGTTTGCTGCTTCAGTGTCTTTATATATTTTTGTCAGATGTTACTGTGGAATACTGAAGTATAATTACAAGCATTTTAGAAGTGTCAAAGGCTTTTTTATTGACAATTACATGAAATTGATGCAAAGAGCAAAGAGTCAAGACCCTTCTTTTTCAAGACCTCTGCAATCCGCCCTGGCATGCTGTCAATTAACTTCTGGGCCACATCCTGACTGATGGCGGCCCATTCTTGCATAATCAATGCTTGGAGTTTGTCAGAATTTGTGGGATTTTGTTTGTCCACCCGCCTCTTGAGGATTGACCACAAGTTCTCAATGGGATTAAGGTCTGGGGAGTTTCCTGGCCATGGACCTAAAATATTGATGTTTTGTTCCCCCAGCCACTTAGTTATCACTTTTGCCTTATGGCAAGGTGCTCCTTCATGCTGGAAATGGCATTGTTCGTCACCAAACTGTTCCTGGATGGTTGGGAGAAGTTGCTCTCGGAGTATGTGTTGGTACCATTCTTTATTCATGGCTGTGTTCTTAGGCAAAATTGTGAGTGAGCCCACTCCCTTGGCTGAGAAGCAACCCCACACATGAATGGTCTCAGGATGCTTTACTGTTGGCATGACACAGGACTGATGGTAGCGCTCACCTTGTCTTCTCTGGACAAGCTTTTTTCTGGATGCCCCAAACAATCGGAAAGGGGATTAATCAGAGAAAATTACCTCAGCAGTCCAATCCCTCAGCAGTCCAATCCCTCAGCAGTCCAGTCCCTGTACCTTTTGCAGAATATCAGTCTGTCCCTGATGTTTTTCCTGGAGAGAAGTGACTTCTTTGCTGCCCTTCTTGACACCAGGCCATCCTCCAAAAGTCTTTGCCTCACTGTGCGTGCAGATGCACTCACACCTGCATGCTGCCATTCCTGAGCAAGCTCTGTACTGATGGTGCCCCGATCCCACAGCTGAATCAACTTTAGGAGACGGTCCTGGCGCTTGCTGGACTTTCTTGGGCACCCTGAAGCCTTCTTCACAACAATTGAACCGCTCTCCTTGAAGTTCTTGATGATCCGATAAATGGTTGATTTAGGTGCAATCTTGCTGGCAGCAATATCCTTGCCTGTGAAGCCCTTTTTGTGCAAAGCAATGATAATGGCACGTGTTTCCTTGCAGGCAACCATGGCTGACAGAGGAAGAACAATGATTCCAAGCACCACCCTCCTTTTGAAGCTTCCAGTCTGTTATTCGAACTCAATCAGCATGACAGAGTGATCTCCAGCCTTGTCCTCATCAACATTCACACCTGTGTTAACGAGAGAATCACTGACATGATGTCAGCTGGTCCTTTTGTGGCAGGGCTGAAATGCAGTGGAAATGTTTTTTGAGGGATTCAGTTCATTTTCATGGCAAAGAGGGACTTTGCAATTAATTGCAATTCATCTGATCACTCTTCATAACATTCTGGAGTATATGCAAATCACCATCATATAAACTGAGGCAGCAGACTTTGTGAAAATTAATATTTGTGTCATTCTCAAAACTTTTGGCCACGACTGTACATTTGATCAATTTACACAAAGTAAATGCAAAAACACTGATTTTGCTGTTAACTGCTCTATTGAGGAAAGTTTGACATACTTTGACTGTGATATGTGGTTGTCCCAACTAGCTACCTGAAGTTGAATGCACTAACTGTAAGTGGATTAGAGCGTCTGGAGGAGAGCTCTGGATGAGAGCGTCTGCTAAATGACTCAAATGTCAGTGTGATGTAAAGGATCCTGTCATCTGAAATGAAACTAGGCTACGTGACGTGAAACAACGAAGAGTAACTGACCCCAAACTTAGTCACCAGTTCTTCAAATGATACTCAAGTTAATATGAAAATCATAAATAATAAAAGACATTCTATGCATTATTCATGACATTTTTCTTCCCTCGCAGCTCTCCTACTTTTCGCTCGCGGCACAAAATGTGTTCTAGAAATGTACTCACCAACTTGCTGTGTGGAGTAAATAATGGCTTGAGGAAAATGTTTTATAGAATTAATCATGAAAATGAAATACATATTTACAGAGAAGAAGGTGGGGTTTGTGTGTGTGTGTGTGTGTGTGTGTGTGTGTGTGTGTGTGTGTGTGTGTGTGTGTGTGCGTGCGTGTAAGGGGAGCATGAACACAGGCAGTCAGATGGAAAAAGGGGTTGAATGAGGGGGGTTTCCATACACTGCGTATATTCACAGATAGTGTAACAACGTGTCTCTGTTGTGTGAATTACACTCTCTATCGCACAAGGCTATTTTCCTTTCCCTTCCGTTCTCTTTAACACGCATAACTTTAAACGTGACATAATAGATAAACAGGGAATACAATGTATATGTAAATGGGTGCTTGACTTGTCTACTGAATGAACATCTGATGAGTTTTGTGTCTCTGATCGGTTAAAGTCATTAATTCATCACCATATTGTTACCAGCGAATCAGGAAAGTCAATTACTGACACTGTTCCTGTTTAAACACACATTAAAATAGATCTGTGGACATACAGTATAAAGCAGAAGGCTACTGTACGTCCTGTATGAGCAACATTTGAAAGCTTATGAAGAATTCACATCCAAACAGATCTGAGGGACACTGTTTTCTCTAAAGCAGGGCTCTTCAACTTTTTCACGTTTTGTCTAATCATCAGGTAAATTAAGGTGGCAAGGAGAAGTAATCAACTTTTTAAAATGAATACATTGTGTAGATAGTTTTCCATTATTTTGACCTCCCCACAATATAATTGGAAGTGGAAGTGTAAACTCTAACATAGCCTATTAGTTCTAAAGTTAACTCCAAACACATTTTCCCTAATAGCAGCTGTTAAGCTGATTAAACAAAGGTTAGCCATGTGTTGACAAAAATGTATATCCAAGTCAAGAAAGCTTACCAGCAGCCAGTGGCACTTGCCGCGTCTGGTACTCGGGTGTGCTTTTTCAAAGCCTATGTCAGACACTTCAGTGAGTGTAATTAGCTCAATGTTAGGAGTAGAGGAGTAAAGTTGACATCATTAGAACGATATACTCCTCTTAAATACTGTAGGTATATCATTAAAAATGTGTTTATTCTGTTGCTAGCGATATTCATAAAAACATTGAGATATTGAGGACCCTAGATAACATACCCCTTCTCTAGAGTGTTCTCTTTTCCCACTTTACCTTCTCTTTCCTTCCCACTCTCTCCCCCCCCCCCCTCCATCTCTCACCTCCCCTCTGCCTCCTACTTTCTCTATGTCATGTCCTCTCATGGCAGCATGGTTCTGTCCCTCCCTCCCTTCCTCCCTTTCCCTCCCTCTCTGGCTTTCCCATCCCCCTCTCTCCTGTCCTCTCCCTCTCATGGTATTTCCTCTTTCCTTAGTAATTTTCCATTCATACTGGATCGAATTACCGTCCCGCTCCGAGGCCCTTCCCACATGCGGCCCCTCTCTCTCTAACAGCCCAGCCACATCCATAGCACATCCATCTGAGGGCCACCATCTCTCGCCCTCCCTCTCTCTTTTACTTCCTCTCTCTCTCTCGCTCGACTCTCACTCTCTCACTCTCCCTCTCTCTCTCTGTCCCTCTCCCTCAGTCTCCCTCTCTCTCTTCCCCCCTCTCTCTATCTCCCCCTCTTTCGAGCTCTCTCTCTGCCACCAATAATCCATCCAGCCTTCCACAACGGGACTGCCAGCTCTGCACAAACTCTAATTGGATCATTTTAAAGGTGCTCACCATGACCACTCTCACCAATGTAATTATGTTTTTTCCTCCTCCTTCATTTAATGCTGTGGGCTGGGACAGACGGGAAGAACTCAGAGCAGTGCCCTTCTACAGAACGGCTGAAACACTTTTGGTTTTACAGTTGGGCTAATCCAATTTCACCCACAGAGAAATCATCCCATGCCATATATATATACTTTTCAACAGGCTTTTTTATGGGCCACCGTAAAAGCCATTCAAGTAGTGTTGAATATCTCTGTCTCATTGATTTCAACCAGTGAAAAAAAGGGGGTCTTTGTGTCTGTCTGTCTGTTCTCTCTCTGTACATACATATTTATGTATCTCTCTCTCTCTCTACCCACAGCTGGTTTCTCTGCTAAAACCCCTCCAAACTCTCCTCTCCTCCGCCACCTGTAAAGTAATTCCGGAATGTTCTCCACAAACTCCCCTGACAGAATGCAAATGAGCAGATTTTTCTAGGGATTCATTCCAGCACTTTTCAGGCGATTAGGGGAAGTCAATCAGATGAATAATATATGGACTATCAAAACGCCACAGTGTGGGGCAGGAGGAGAATGGAGGGGGGAGGTGCCATCAGCAGCTTAGTGACAATACACACTACACCTCTGTGTGCAGGACAGAGACATGGGAGAGGACACGCTACACCTCTGTGTGCAGCACAGAGACAGGTGATGATGAGAACAGCATTCTAATGGGCAGCACCACAGAGACAGGTGATGGTGAGAACAGCATTCTAATGGGCAGCACCACAGAGACAGGTGATGATGAGAACAGCAGTCTCTGAGGCAGCAGCACAGAGGCAGGTGATGATGAGAACAGCATTCTAATGGGCAGCACCACAGAGACAGGTGATGATGAGAACAGCAGTCTATGGGGCAGCAGCACAGAGACAGGTGATGGTGAGAACAGCATTCTAATGGGCAGCAGCACAGAGACAGGTGATGGTGAGAACAGCAGTCTATGGGGCAGCAGCACAGAGACAGGTGATGGTGAGAACAGCAGTCTATGGGGCAGCAGCACAGAGACAGGTGATGGTGAGAACAGCAGTCTGAGGCAGCAGCACAGAGGCAGGTGATGGTGAGAACAGCAGTCTATGGGGCAGCAGCACAGAGACAGGTGATGGTGAGAACAGCAGTCTATGGGGCAGCAGCACAGAGACAGGTGATGGTGAGAACAGCAGTCTGAGGCAGCAGCACAGAGGCAGGTGATGGTGAGAACAGCAGTCTATGGGGCAGCAGCACAGAGACAGGTGATGGTGAGAACAGCAGTCTGAGGCAGCAGCACAGAGGCAGGTGATGGTGAGAACAGCAGTCTGAGGCAGCAGCACAGAGGCAGGTGATGGTGAGAACAGCAGTCTGAGGCAGCAGCACAGAGGCAGGTGATGGTGAGAACAGCAGTCTATGGGGCAGCAGCACAGAGACAGGTGATGGTGAGAACAGCAGTCTGAGGCAGCAGCACAGAGGCAGGTGATGGTGAGAACAGCAGTCTATGAGGCAGCAGCACGGAGCTGATGTGTCTCCACTACAAGGCATCACTGCATCCTTCCCTGCGTGGACTCATCACTACCACTCCTCCTATAGATCTGTCCATCTCAAGGCCATAAGACATCACTGTTGACCCCAATCCTGACTCACACATGCCTTCACACCTCCCCTCCTCAGCAGACCTGAGTAACAGAAGGAAAGAGTTATTTGACTTCCTCCCTTCCTCAGCAGACCTGAGTAACAGAAGGAAAGAGTCATTTGACTTCCTCCCTTCCTCAGCAGACCTGAGTAACAGAAGGAAAGAGTCATTTGACTTCCTCCCTTCCTCAGCAGACCTGAGTAACAGAAGGAAAGAGTCGTCTGACTTCCTCCCTTCCTCAGCAGACCTGAGTAACAGAAGGAAAGAGTCATTTGACTTCCTCCCTTCCTCAGCAGACCTGAGTAACAGAAGGAAAGAGTCATTTGACTTCCTCCCTTCCTCAGCAGACCTGAGTAACAGAAAGAAAGAGTCATTTGACTTCCTCCCTTCCTCAGCAGACCTGAGTAACAGAAGGAAAGAGTCATTTGACTTCCTCCCTTCCTCAGCAGACCTGAGTAACAGAAGGAAAGAGTCATTTGACTTCCTCCCTTCCTCAGCAGACCTGAGTAACAGAAGGAAAGAGTCGTCTCTGCTTTTAGTCTGTGTGCTCTGTCAAATGATAGCAGGGTCTCTTACACCTGGTCATGTTCATTTTATAGAGGTTGTAGCTCAGTGTAATGGACTAAATACCATTGCAGACATCACAGACGTCGTGTTGATGACTGGGCTGTACTTACAATATGAGTCAACAGGTTTAATTGAATCCATTCCATTTAACATTTGCTTGTGCCCAGCCAGTAACCCGAGGACAGTAGCAGCTGTGTGGCGGTAAGGAGACGTCCTACATCACGTCAGTAACCAACCCCTTGGTAGAAGTAGAGTACTAGAATGAATGGCCGTGTGAGTCATTACTGGGGCTATTTGAACCTTTCTGTGTCTTCCACCTGCCGCGCTCCGCAAGCATTCATCTCCCTACCTTCAAGACCAATGATATCGGAATGCACTGCGCGGGTTGAGCATCGCGCCGCTCATGTGTGTGTGTGTGTGTTCGTGTGTTCGTGTGTGTGTCAAACAGGGAGTAGCAGTACTGAGTGGATGTGCAGGGGTACGAGGTCATTGAGGGAGCCATGTACATTATGTGCAACTAGAGGTAAAGTAACTAGGCAACATGACAGATAACATAGAGTAGCAGCAGTGTATGTAGTGTGTGTGTATGTAGTGTGTGTGTAGAGTCCAGTGTGTGTGTGTGTGTGTGTGTGGGTAGAGTCCAGTGTGTGTGCTTAGAGTTAGTACAAAAACAGGTAGTCCAGGTAGCCATCTGATTAGCTATTTAACAGTCTTGTTTAGTAGTCCTACGGCTTGGAGGTAGCAGCCGTTCAGGGTTCTGTTGGTTCCAAACTGGGGGTGGGGGTGTGTGTGTGTGTGTGTGAGAGATAACCATGCGGTGAAGTCTGTACCTGCCCTGACAGTCCCTGAGCCCAGGGGATGGAAGCCCCTTATCAGGCGTACTCAGTCCTGCAGTGGAGCGGTGCATCCGTTCACACAGAAACACCACCGCCAAGGAAATATAGGGGGAATAATTAAATACACTGGGGAGGAAAGACACTGATTTATGTGTGTGTGTGTGTGTGTCTGGTGTGTGCGTTTCTGCCTGTGTGTAAACCTTAATCGCTGTATTTGTAGTCCCTCAGCGAGCGGTCCTAGACCAGGGGGAAATGAAAGAGAGACTGCAGGGGGAGAAAAAAATGATCAGGAAAATAATAAGTCTCGGTTCCGACACAAATATTACTCCGCTGTGATGGATGATAGTTGAAAGCCGAGGAGAGAGAAACTTCAAAGACTTCTTTACAGTGGCAGAGAAATGTTGGGAAGAGGACAAATTGAACTGGGTGTCTTTGTGTAAGACCCAATAACAATCCAAAGAAGGCTGTGTGTGTGTGTGTGAGTGTGAGATTGAGTGTGTGTGTGAGAGAGAGCGAGAGAGAGAGAGAGAGAAACAGAGGAGACTGAGTCATGGCCATAATTAAAGGAGTCCGGCAGCAGAGAGATCTCACACTGAGCAGTCATCAATGCTCTGGTGTTGACTGACAGGCAGGAAGACAGGTGACATCTAAGGCAGACTGAATAAAGAGAATACTGTAGAGACTAAACATTGCTGACTGACATTTCTCTCTAATGCAATGAGATGCTGAACACTAGACCATGTGAGGTCAGAAGAGGAGTAACTCTCCAAAGTCAAATTGTTCAATCATGAAGACTAAATGTAACCTAACGCCTCAATTCAGTCTTATGTAGCAACATTTGAAATTGTGTGTTTTACATTGCATAAAGGTAGAGACTGACAGCTACAAAATAGTATATCATACACTGCAGTTGACGAACAACGCTCAAGTAATTCTACTTTGAAAGGTGATAAACTTGTAACCCCACTTTTGAGAAAATGGCCCTTGAATGTTTTGGTACACCTACTGGAGAGCTCTTCTTTGTGTACACCTATTCACAATCGTTCACACCCTCTTAAGCCTTAGAAGATTCACACGTGAAGCCATGTGGTAGACAGAGAGAGTAAGGTAGCGTAGTAAACAATCACAGATTTCAAGACTAATACTGGTGAAAGTAGGACTCTACAATAAGGAAAAACTACAGGTAAAAATACACTTTATGCTCATCTGACTTTGGTGCATGTTGCTCTTCACATGACAAACACACACTATATCAAATAATGCACAGGATACAGAAGGTGTAAACGGTACAGTGAAATAGTTACTTGCTTATATACAGAGTAGCAATATGAAAAATAGAAAGTGTCCAGATAAAAATATTGTGTAAATATTTTATAATTATTAAATGTTGCTTATCCAGACACTAGGGGTGTGCCGAGTAGTCGGACAAAACAAGTATCATAACGGATATGGGCTATTTTCGGGATACGATTATGATCCAAGTATTTTTTGCAATTATCTGTGTTCGTAAAAAAGTTTTTCTGGGTGCCAGCAAGCATGTTTCTCACGTGTCAGTCACACCGTTTCTAAACCATACTGTACTGTCTTTGAGTCAGTCATGTATGTGGTCTAAATAACTCAACAGGATAGTTTGCCTGTCTGTAAAGAGAAGGGCGGGCTGTATGTTTATCCTGCTGCTCTGATTGGATAGAGTGAAACTGTATTTCTCTGTCCACTCGATTCATAGCTTCACCCGATCCCTTTTCCTGGCATGTTTTTGGTTATACCCTTGGTATACGGTCTGATATACCACGGCTTTCATCCAGTCAGCATTCAAGGCTCGAACCACCCAGTTTATAATTACTATCAAGCTATCAATGTACATAATATCTAAAAAGTGGGGCAAGAGTAGGGAAAAAATATGAAGCGCTAATGTGCATTCTGACTGAGTGACAGTAAACCTGGCTGCCCTCTGTAAATTGAGGACACAGACACACACACATACACACCCACCCCTCTGCACGCTGTTCCTAATCTGCAGCTTTTTTGCAGTGATATTTTGCCAACATCTATATAGGCATATTAAAACTCTTCAGTTTTTCCGATCACGTGCAGCATCCAATCCGACTATCTACTGTCAATTTACGGATACGATTACGAATACGAGTATGGCCATTGTCGGCACACCCCTATCAGATACAATTGTCTAAATTGATGGGCCATGTGAAAGAAATGCTATTACCACCCCCCAGCCACATCTAGCTAAGTGGATCACTATTATCTAGACATGTACACATGTTCATGAAATACAATAGATGGCCCTAATCACCCCCAGACACACCTGCCTAACTTGATGGGTCATGTAATCATGATCTGCCGAAGTGGAATCATTTGCTTAGACTTGTAGCTAGCTAGATAAACAATAAATCATAATCCTAACCCATACTTCTAGCAATACAAACTGATTATCACAGCTAGCCACCGTACATGAAATGCTGTAGAATGAATCTGCAGGTAGCTAAAGCTAACCAACTAGGTTCAATGTTAGCTAGCTAGGTTACATTAGGCTATAATTAGCAATGCAAATGCCTTTCTGAGATACAAATAATATTATCACACAGATCATACAAGTAACGTTAGTGAGACAAAGAGCAAACGTTCGCTAGCTGGCTAACAGTACGCTTTAACTTGCAATTCTGACAATTCTTTATCCCTTTACACTTGTGTGTATAAGGTAGTAGTTTTGGAATTGTTAGGTTAGATTACTCGTTGGTTATTACTGCATTGTCGGAACTAGAAGCACAAGCATTTCGCTACACTCGCATTAACATCTGCTAACCATGTGTATGTGACAAATAAATTTGATTTGATTTGATTTGAATTAGAAACGTATAATATCTGATAATGTAGCTAGACTCTTACCCGTATACATGTATCAACGCTTCAAGGCAGACTAGAACCCCTTTAACTACGTTTTGTTTGCACAGCTTGTTTAACCCACATGGTTTCAAGTCACTCCGGTTGACCGTGTGCAGAAAGTAGTCCATCACAACTGTTTCCCACTGATCTTTGTCAATAGCGCCTGCTAAATTCAAGGCAGCAATGATGTTGAGAGCAATAGCAACACTTTTGCAGTTCTCCATGGCTAACATTATATCTTTCAAAAAAACCCTCGGTAGCAAGTATTATCTATACATACTGAGCAGCTCATGCTACATGGCAGACCAACACTCATCTCTCGGCATGTCCAGCCCATGCATTATCTCAGCCAATCATGGCTAGTGGGAAGTTCCCGGTCTTTTTCCGTCGCTAAACCAACTAGGCTCATAATTTAACAATTTGATTCGTATTTACAGATGGCATACAAGTTTATTCCTTAGCACATTAAATTTCACGTTCCAAAAGGCATTTCAGCCACAAAAAAAATATTGAAATAAATGTTCAAATGCCTCTCCTGTGAAGTAGTGACGTGCGACATACTTCCTGATAGCTTCCTGAAACGGGTCACAAATGGCAGAACCGCTGAGTCTTTTCATAAGCATCAACTTCTGTTTTAGTGTGGGGGGGGGGGCTACTCACATTTGATTGGGTAAGACCTTCAACACACTGCCGTCAACGTGGCTCACATTACTTGACAATCACCTCACATGAACATATTTCCCATCGGGCCTGGTGTCAAATCAACGAAGGGGCGACAATGAAAAAGCGTGTTATCACCTGGAGATTAGAAAAACATGGAGGGTCTCAACACACTAGCTTAACAGTCCTACCCGTCATAGTCAGGTGCTGTTTGAGTGATAGGTGATAATGTCTCGGCTCCAGTGACAATGGTAAAGTGATGGATGATGTGATGATGATATGGGTGGGAGTGTGCGTGTGTGTGCATACCCACGTGGGTGTGTGTGTGTGGTGCTATGGCTATACTTCCCGAGAGAACATAGCAGCGGATCGACACAGAGAAAGCTCATTGAAACTAGTGCTTTAAGTGTGAAGCTGTCACAGCCAGTCAAATGTCCCAATCTTGGAATAATAAAGATGACTTGACTTGAAGGCTGAACTACTGTAGCCAGTCTGAACAGCCAATGAAATAACACAGCTGAATAATGCGGAGCGAGAGAGGGAATGAAAGGTGGAGAGAAGGAGGAGAGGAAGAGTGTTCATGACCTCTGTGAAGCATTGGTACTGAGATCATTAAAGCATTCATTAGAACGTCATTACGATGTAATTACAACGTCATGCCCCCTCGCTGCCCCGTGTAGAGGGCCTACATATGTAGGATTTTAATTTGATCACCGTGTTGCAGGATAACTTTCCTGTAATGCAGGACATGTAAAAAATAGTTTACGTTTTAAAAAGGCTTCTGAAGTTTCTAATTTCCAATTTTAAAATGTCAGACTTGATTTTCCCTTACAAAAAATGTATTAACCCCTACAAAAACGTCCATTAATTATAATCCACATAACAATTCAAATTATTTTCCTACTGTAGCAAACTGGCTCAAATTCAGATCATACATCTGTAGGCTAACTCCCACACCGGCTGCTTGCACAGCATGGGAGAAAGAGAAAATACCGACACAACCCCAGTCTGAGATCTACAAGAGAGGATAGGAATACATTAATTTAGATTGGGTGGAAAGGCAGGCACTGAGAAGGTTACATTTATCATAATACTGTATGAATCCAAGTGCATTGCAGCATTTCTCTCCAGGAAATTGTTCTTCTCCATACCTGATTAAACACAACGTCCCAGACACCTGCTTTCAGACTAAAACCTGTTACCCTACAGAACCTGGGTTGTATTTATTTGGCACACCGTCGCAAAACCTTTTTGCAACAAAAAAATGAAAGTGAATGCTTCTTATTGGACAAGTTCAGGTAGTCCCTCCCAGTTTCGTCCCGTTTGTCTTCCGTTTGGTACTTAATGAATACAACCCGCTAGATCCAGGTTTATATTGAATCAGTCTTTCTGTGTCTTCTCCTGTCCATATCTGGCCTTGGCACCTTCTCTCTCTCCCCTGTGTGTCTAACGCTGAGCCTAAGACGAAGGGGCTTAGACTCACGTTCAGTCAGGAGATCCAAGGGAGGAGGGGAAGAAGGGAGGAAGAGTGGGGGATAAAGGAAGTGGAAAGGCATTATCCCGACAGGATGGTAATGCATATTTATGCCTCAGCCATATTGTTCCTATTACTCTAGGTACTCCACAGTATGTTGTAATAGACTGGTGTCAGGGAAGAGATGCTCGAAACACTCCTGTTTTACCATGGCCTGTCTGCTCTGTAGTGTGGGACAACACCTGTCTTATCAAGCTTCCTCAATAAGTGCTATAGTTAGTGTGTGTGTGTGGGTGTGTGTGAGAGTTATCCGTATCTGACTATACTGAAGTAGGGTAATGTGTATGTAGTGTTTGGGAGATGGCATGTGTCTCCTGTGGTATGTCAGCAAACATGAGAATAGCAAGCTTGTCTACAGTGCATTCGGAATGTATTCAGACCCCTTGACTTTTTCCACAGTTTGTTACGTTGCAGCCTTATTCAAAAATGTATTAAATCATTTTTTTGGTTCATCAATCTACATACAATACCCCATAATGACAAAGCTCCGAGACAGGATTGTGTCGAGTCACAGATCTTGGGAAGGGTACCAAAAATGTCTGCATTATAGATGGTACCCAAGAACACAGTGGTCTCCATTGACTTACCTCAGTCTGATGTGAAGGTTCACCTTCCAACAGGCCAATTGTGCTTCAACAAAGTACTGAGTAAAGGGTCTGAATACTAATGTAAATGTGATATTTCAGTTTTTTACTTTCCGAATGCACTGTATGTCATGTATCAACTTAGAGTGAAGGAAACACAAGCATATTGTCTTAATGTGTCTTAATAGGGTGTTGGGCCACTAGGAGCCAGAACAGCTTCAATGCACCCTGGCATAGATTCTACGAGTGTCTGGAACTCTATTGGAGGGATGCAACACCATTCTACCATGGGGAATTCCATCATTTGGTGTTGTTGATGGTGGTGGAAAACGCCGTCTCAGGCTCCAGAATCTCCAAGAAGTGTTCAATTGGGTTGAGATCTGGTGACTGAGACGGCCATGGCACATGGTTTACGTTGTTTTCATGCTCATCCAACCATTCAGTGATGACTCGTGCCCTGTGGATGGGGGCATTGTCATCCTGGAAGAGACCATTCCATCAGGATATAAATTATTCACCATAGGTCTGTGATCACTCAAAATGGCTTTCTATTTGTTGGCATTTACCTTGCCCTCTTTAAATTGGTTGAGTGGACCTCAACCATGCCAGGAATATGCACCCCACACCATAACAGAACTGCCAGAACCCTAACTTACTCCAGTGTTTCCTTTATGTTTCCTGTATGTGTAAAGGTGTGTGAAGTGTCGAGAGTATTCGTATGCCTTTGTCACCCTGTCAAGTGTGTGTTGAACGTGTTAGTATGGACATGTGTGTGTGTGTGTATGTGTGGGTGTATCTTGGTAGAAGCCTATATGATGTAACGTGTATAATTGAATATCTCCTTGAAAACAGGTCAGTTCAACTACTCAGCTGAGAGATTCAGACTCATATAATAGTTGTTTCCTGTATTTCTAATCCTTCCCTCCAAGATCCCTCTACACTCCACCTCAGTAGTGTCCCGGTGGGCAGTGGCCATGTCGCTTCAATAGAGATATATATATGAGAGAGAGAGAGAAAAGAGAGAGAGAGAGAAAAGAGAGAGAGAGAGAGAGAGGGAGAGATCTGGGCTGTAAAGGTTAAATACCTCTGTCCAATAACACAGGAGGAGGAGGAGACATACTGTGCTGAACAGAGGTTCAAGAGAGAGAACAGAATGAACCCATTAAAGCTCTGTTCCCTTGAATCCTTTCTCTAAGGGACCTCACACACCGCACCGAATTTTCATCTGCTATTCATCTGCGGTCCGTCTGCTGTTCGTTCGGTGCTGTGTGTTTAACAATGGAACCGCTGGGCCCCCTTTGAGCTAATGAGCACTCTGACTGCAACATTCTAACAGTGTAATTACTACATTTCATATATGCTATTGCAAAAACAGTCATTTGGTTTAGTTTACGAAGGTCTTACAGGTCTTATTAATACTAAAAACCTGTTCCCCTACTTTTTTTTAAATGACACAAATAACACCATAGCAGTTTATGTTAGTGTATGTTACTGTAGGCTCTACCTTATTCGTGGAGTGCCTTAGTTACAACTATGTGTTGGAACATGGTAAAAGCTTATTTTTATTATAACGTCAAAATAAATCAATACTCCAACCACCAAGACGCATGGTCAGCAAGACGTGCGATCAAATTATGAAATCATTCATAGCCTAAACATCATTATAAGCGCCAAGTGTGCTTGATAAATAGTACAAATCTGCACAAAAGCAATAATGGCATTATAATAAATATAACTGCTGATATAACAGCAGTCAAAAATAGTCAATGATTGTCTGCTTTTACATGGTAAAATGTCACATAAACAATGAAAGCTAGTGAATGCGTTGCTGATGTTGTTTTCTGCTTGAGATATAGGGCCTGATATCTCAGTGATGACATTTTGTTGTGCTCATAATCAACCATACTGTAGCATTGTCACCAGCTTGTTCTATTCACCGGTGCCGTCCTTCCTCTCTCCTGTCTCACCGTTTCATTTGGTGGTGGCGAGGGCACCTGCTCAGTGAGCACCATTCTGGCTTTTAGCGCTTAGGTCTCGGAGGTTCAGACTGAGGGTCAGAATCAGAAGAATAATCATCAGAGATGTCATGGCTCATTTCAGTATAGTTTAGGTTCAGTTTCGAGGAAATCATCAGGGTGATTATAAACTGGGCACATCACCTTCAACTGTCGGGAGAAGGGGGTGAGCAGGCCCTACTATCGGGAGAATGGGGAGAGCAGGCCCTACTGTCGGTAGAAGAAGGTGAGCAGGCCCTACTATCGGGAGAAGGAGGTGAGCAGGCCCTACTGTCGGGAGAAGGGGGTGAGCAGGCCCTACTGTCGATAGAAGGGGGTGAGCAGGCCCTACTATCGGGAGAAGGAGGTGAGCAGGCCCTACTATCGGGAGAAGGGGTGAGCAGGCCCTACTATCGGGAGAAGGGGGTGAGCAGGCCCTACTATTGGGAGAAGAAGGTGAGCAGGCCCTACTATCGGGAGAAGGAGGTGAGCAGGCCCTACTGTCGGGGGAAGGAGGTGAGCAGGCCCTACTGTCGGGGGAAGGAGGTGAGCAGGCCCTACTGTCAGTAAAAGAAGGTGAGCAGGCCCTACTATCGGGAGAAGGGGGTGAGCAGTATAGTTTAGGTTCAGTTTCGAGGAAATCATCAGGGTGATTATAAACTGGGCACATCACCTTCAACTGTCGGGAGAAGGGGGTGAGCAGGCCCTACTATCGGGAGAATGGGGAGAGCAGGCCCTACTGTCGGTAGAAGAAGGTGAGCAGGCCCTACTATCGGGAGAAGGGGGTGAGCAGGCCCTACTATCGGGAGAAGGGGGTGAGCAGGCCCTACTATCGGGAGAAGGGGGTGAGCAGGCCCTACTATCGGGAGAAGGGGGTGAGCAGGCCCTACTATCGGGAGAAGGGCGTGAGCAGGCCCTACTATCGGGAGAAGGGCGTGAGCAGGCCCTACTGTCGGGAGAAGGAGGTGAGCAGGCCCTACTGTCGGGAGAAGGAGGTGAGCAGGCCCTACTATCGGGAGAAGGGGGTGAGCAGGCCCTACTATCGGGAGGAGGTGGTGAGCAGGCCCTACTATCGGGAGAAGGGGTGAGCAGGCCCTACTGTCGGGAGAAGGGGGTGAGCAGGCCCTACTATCGGGAGAAGGGGGTGAGCAGGCCCTACTATCGGGAGAAGGGGGTGAAAAGGCCCTACTATCGGGAGAAGAAGGTGAGCAGGCCCTACTATCGGGAGAAGGGCGTGAGCAGGCCCTACTGTCGGGAGAAGGAGGTGAGCAGGCCCTACTGTCGGTAAAAGAAGGTGAGCAGGCCCTACTATCGGGAGAAGGGGGTGAGCAGGCCCTACTATCGGGAGAAGGCGGTGAGCAGGCCCTACTATCGGGAGAAGGGGGTGAGCAGGCCTTACTATCGGGCGAAGAGGGTGAGCAGGCCCTACTATCGGGAGAAGAAGGTGAGCAGGTCCTACTATCGGGAGAAGGGGGTGAGCAGGCCCTACTGTCGGTAAAAGAACATGAGCAGGCCCTACTATCGGGAGAAGGGGGTGAGCAGGCCCTACTATCGGGAGGAGGTGGTGAGCAGGCCCTACTATCGGGAGAAGGGGTGAGCAGGCCCTACTATCGGGAGAAGAAGGTGAGCAGGCCCTACTATCGGGAGAAGAAGGTGAGCAGGCCCTACTGTCAGGAGAAGAGGGTGAGCAGGCCCTACTGTCGGTAGAAGGGTGTGAGCAGGCCCTACTATCGGGAGAAGAAGGTGAGCAGGCCCTACTATCGGGAGAAGAAGGTGAGCAGGCCCTACTGTCGGGAGAAGAGGGTGAGCAGGCCCTACTATTGGGAGAAGGGGGTGAGCAGGCCCTACTGTCGGTAAAAGAAGGTGAGCAGGCCCTACTATCGGGAGAAGGGGGTGAGCAGGCCCTACTATCGGGAGAAAGAGGTGAGCAGGCCCTACTATCGGGAGAAGGGGGTGAGCAGGCCCTACTATCGGGAGAAGGAGGTGAGCAGGCCCTACTATCGGGAGAAGGGGTGAGCAGGCCCTACTATCGGGAGAAGGGGGTGAGCAGGCCCTACTATCAGGAGAAGAAGGTGAGCAGGCCCTACTGTCGGGAGAAGGAGGTGAGCAGGCCCTACTGTCGGTAGAAGAAGGTGAGCAGGCCCTACTGTCGGGAGAAGGAGGTGAGCAGGCCCTACTATCGGGAGGAGGTGGTGAGCAGGCCCTACTATCGGGAGAAGGGGTGAGCAGGCCCTACTATCGGGAGAAGAAGGTGAGCAGGCCCTACTATCGGGAGAAGAAGGTGAGCAGGCCCTACTGTCAGGAGAAGAGGGTGAGCAGGCCCTACTGTCGGTAGAAGGGGGTGAGCAGGCCCTACTATCGGGAAAAGGAGGTGAGCAGGCCCTACTATCGGGAGAAGGGGTGGGCAGGCCCTACTATCGGGAGAAGGGGGTGAGCAGGTCCTACTATTGGGAGAAGAATGTGAGCAGGCCCTACTATCGGGAGAAGGAGGTGAGCAGGCCCTACTATTGGGAGAAGGGGGTGAGTAGGCCCTACTGTCGGTAAAAGAAGGTGAGCAGGCCCTACTATCGGGAGAAGGGGGTGAGCAGGCCCTACTATCGGGAGAAGGGGTGAGCAGGCCCTACTATCGGGAGAAGGGGGTGAGCAGGCCCTACTATCAGGAGAAGAAGGTGAGCAGGCCCTACTGTCGGGAGAAGGAGGTGAGCAGGCCCTACTGTCGGTAGAAGAAGGTGAGCAGGCCCTACTGTCGGGAGAAGGAGGTGAGCAGGCCCTACTGTCGGGAGAAGGAGGTGAGCAGGCCCTACTATCGGGAGAAGGAGGTGAGCAGGCCCTACTGTCGGGAGAAGGAGGTGAGCAGGCCCTACTTTCGGGAGAAAGAGCGGCAATGGGGGGAAAACAATTCAAAAAATTACATGCCCTCCTACAACTGGTTCTGTTTGTGATATTAAGATTCTAACAACAACAGTGTGTTATATACACTGAGTGCACAAAACATTAGGAACACCACCTTCCTAACATTGAGTTGCATCCCCCCTTTTGCCCTCAGAACAGCCTCAATTCGTTGGGGCATGGACTCTACAAGGTGTCGAAAGCGTTCAACAGGGATGATGGCCCACGTTGACTCCAATGCTTCCCACAGTTGTGTCAAGTTGCCTGGATGTCCTTTGGGTGGTGGACCATTCTTGATACACACAGGAAACTGTTGAGCGTGAAAAACCCAGCAGCGTTGTAGTTCTTGACACACTTAAACCGATGTGCCTTGAACCTACCACCATACCCTGTTCAAAGACACTTAAATATTTTGTGTTGCCCGTTCATCCTCTGTATGGTACACACACACACAATCCACGTCTCAATTGTCTCAAGGCTTAAAAATCCTTCTTCTTATCCTGTCTCCTCCCCTTCATCTACACTCATTGAAGTGGATTTAAAAGGTGACATCAATAAGGGATCATAGTTTTCACCTGGTCAGTCTACGTCATGGAAAGAGCAGGTGTTCTTAATGTTTTGTACACTCAGGGGAGCACATAATAAATACCACAGTAATAACTCATTCATTCATGAGAAGTCCAAATGACATGCTATAATGGTTCTAGTGTTAAGGGGCCCACACTGACTGCCGTCATTTTCGCATGATTCTAAAGGTGGAATCGGTTTGCACTTAGTTTGCAAATTACTTGTGGCACTGTTCAGTGCTAGGTACTCTCGGCCAGAAAACATTACGGTGTGTCCTGCTGAGACACACTAAGTAAGACATGCTACACAATGAGAGCTGGGTTTTTATTCTTGACTTGGGTTTACCCGTTGAAAAGGTTTTCGTTCAGTTATCGTGAAGGCTTTTTATCAAAGAGCATTGTACATCTCATCGACTGCAGCACCGCACATGTCAAGGGAAATATTTTGACAGTGTTTCATTTGTGCAAATTTGGGAAAAGCAGGAGGGCAATTCCAGTGTATGGATGTGACATTTCCACACAAAATGAGAAACAAGATGTCTCACAGAATTGACTTATCAAGCATTAATGAAAATGCTAATGGGAATATTTCTATATCCCTATAAGGGAAGTGTAGACACAGAATTACTATGTTCTAAGTATGCGTTATGGATGTGATGGAAATGAACAGGTACTTTTGGGAGAACAGACACCGGCAAAAGTATTTTTAGGGAAAAAATATTAATAGCCACAAACAATGATTAAAATATAAAAATGTTCATATACTTTAGAGGGGAAAATTTACGCTGTGGATGTAACATTTGGCATTAAGGATGTGACGCTGTGCTAATTGAGAGTTAATATAATAAAAATCATAATACTTTTGTTGTCATCTGAAAACACATTGTAGCTAAAAATGCATTTACAATTCTTTAGAGTAAAATGTTTTGTTATGATGAAACTGCACTCTACTTCAAATGTACCAAGTTCATTAATGACAGATATTTGATTTAAAATGTTAAAATGTTATTATCAATCACTTACTGAGTAACATAATAAACATCCACAAACTCATCATTCAAACACAGTTTTTTTTATATAAGTTTATGCTTTATAAGCTTGTCACGACTTCCACCAGTCGACGTCACCGGCTTTCTAGCCGCCACCGATCTACGTTTATTTTTCCATTTGTTTTGTCTTGATTGTACACACCTGGTTTCCATTACGATAATATTTATTCCCTATTTAACCCTCTGGTTCCCACATGGTTTTGTGCGTGTTTGTTCTTTGTTAAGTAGTCGCTCTGTTGTGTCGAGCTGGAATATTTTTCCATGTATGGAATTTGTTTGTGATTTTCCGAGTAAAGTACGTTGTTACTCAGTTCTGTGTCCTGCACCTGACTCCATCCTACCTGCTGCACACTGACTCATGGCAAAGCTAATGCGTGTTAACCTCAGATCTAGCATGGCGCCGACAGAGATTGTTGTCTCGCTTTGAGTTCTTAGGAAACTATTCAGTATTGAATTTTTGTTATGTATTATTTCTTACATTGTTACCCCAGGATATATTAAGTCTTATTACATACAGCCGGGAAGAACTATTGGATATAAGAGCAACGTCAACTTGTAACCAACATTACAACCAGGAATACAACTTTCCCGAAGTGGATCCTCTGTTCGGACCACCACCCAGGACAATGGAGCTAATTCCAGTAGCAAATCCAATACAATGATGCGGCAGACAAAGCACATCGCCCACCGCTCCCAAGTAAACTACTAGCCGATGTCCAGTCTCTTGACAACAAGGTAGACGCCACTGGGCTTCTCTATGCATAGTGCCGACAGAGATAAACACCTCTCTGGGAAAAGGAGGTGTATGCTTCATGTTTAGCAACTCATAGTGTAATCATAACAACATACAAAAATTCAAGTCCTTCTGCTCACCCAATCTAGATTTCCTTACAATGAATCATTTTACCTACCAAGAGAATTCCTGTCAGTTATAGTCACAGCTGTATACCACCCCCCTCAAGGAGATACCAAGACGGCCATCAAGGAACTTCACTGGACTATATGCAAACTGGAAACCATACATCCTGAGGCTGCATTTATTGTAGCTGGGGATTTTAACAAAGCATATTTGAGAACAAGGCTACCAAAATTCTGGCATATTGCATATTGATTGCGCAATACCCTCGATAACTGCTACTCTAACTTCTGCGATGCATACAAAGCCCTCCCCTGCCAAATACGACCACAACGCCATCTTGCTCCTTCCGTCTTATAGGCAGAAACTCAAATAGAAAAAGTTTTAAGTTCCTCGGCGTACAGATCACAGACAAACTGCAATGGTCCACTCACACAGCCAGTGTGGACCATTTCAGTTTGTCTGTGATCTGTACGCCGAGGAACTTAAAACTTTCCACCTTCTCCACTGCTGTCCCTTCGATGTGGATGGGGGGGGAGGGTGCTCGCTCTGCTGTTTCCTGAAGTCCACGATCATCTCCTTTGTTTTGTTGATGTTGAGTGGTGAGGTTGTTTTCCTGACACCACACTCCGAGTGCCCTCACCTCCTCCCTGTAGTCTGTCTCGTCGTTGTTGGTAATCAAGCCTACTACTGTGGTGGCCACTCTTCAATCACATGAAACTGAAGAAATATGGTTTGTCACTCAAAACCCTGACAAACTTTTACAGATGCACAATCGAGAGCATCCTGTCTGGCTGTATCCAGCCTGGTACGGCAACTACACCGTACATCAACCGCAAGGCTCTCTAGAGGGTGGTGCGGTCTGCACAATGCATTAATGTGAGAAAATGACCTGCCCTCCATGACACCTACAGCACCCGATGTTACAGGAAGGCCAAAAAGATCATCAAGGGCATCAACCACCCAAGCCACTGCCTGTTCACACCGCTACGATCCATAAGGCGAAGTCAGTACAGGTGCATCAAAGCTGGGACCGAGAGAATGAAAAACAGCTTCTATCTCAAGGCCATCAGACTGCTAAACAGCAATCACTAACTCAGAGAGGCTGCTGCCTACATTGAGACCTAGACTTTTGGACCTAGACTTGGCGCTCCGATACTGCTTGCCGTGTGGTAGCAGAGAGAACAGTCTATGACGAGGGTGGCTGGAGTCTTTGACAATTTGTAGGGCCTTCCTCTGACACTTCCTGATATAGATGTCCTGGATGGTAGGAAGCTTGGCCCCAGTGATGAGAAAAACCTTGGGGCTTGCTTAATATTATATTTTGAGCATCAGCTGTTGTTTACAAATGTGCACAGACCGCCACCCCTTGTCTTACCGGACCAAATACTTATTTTACACCATCATTTGCAAATAAATTAATTAAAAATCCTAAAATGTGATTTTCTGGATTTTTTTCTAATTTTGTCTGTCATAGTTGAAGTGTACCTATGATGAAAATTACAGGCCTCTCTCATCTTTTTCAGTGGGAGAACTTGCACAACTGGTGGCTGACTAAATACTTTTTTGCCCCACTTTTTTACCCCCCCAATCTTAGGCCACACAACATTCCTGTGTCCCCTCAATATGGAGATCCAGCCTCAGAACATTAAACATGAAATAAAGGGACTTTGGAACAATGGTTTCCGTCAGCCATAATGGTGGTCATGACGATAGATGGAATATGAAAATGTATGTCATTTTTGTTTTGTTATTAAAGGTTAAGAGATGACGTTATTACGAAAACATTGTAACGTTAAGAGTTTCCCTAGTATATGTTTGATGTTTATACATTGTACGTTGTGTGGAAAGTGTCCAAATCAAAGAGAATGTTTTGGTAAAGATGAAATGTGAAGTTAGTTGTCTAAAATTGGATTGGAGTAAAATCTAGACCTTGCCCATAACTTGGAACGCCAAGAGAATTGCCCTAAAGGTGGTTATGCACACTTCTGACCCGAGGCAATAAAACCTGTGAGTGAAGAATTAACAGATAAGACTAAGTGACCCAAGCTGCAGCCGTGGTCTAAAAAGTCAACAAACCCAAAACAAGTTTGAAAACAAAGAAATCTTTTGCTACCCAAGCTACGGATGAGTAGCTGTGTCTAAGCGGGTGAATTCAAGTCAAACCACCTAGTTTCCACTCCCCATCGAATCGTGGTATCTACACTGTTTCATTCCTACGCTGTGAGCTCTGAGCTACAGAGCTGTCTGTCCTCAGAAGAGCCCTTCCAGAGCAAGGGCGAGGGAACAGACTCCTAAGCCAAAAGGACACTGACATCGTGAGGACAACCAGAGAGTTGCGCCGGAGAAGTGCGTCATTGAGCAGCCTGAACGGTCCACGCGGAGAATCCACTGAGACCTTCCCCACGTAATTACATCATTATGTTCTGACCCATAAGAGCGGCAGTTTGGGGCAAGGCTAGGGTTAGAATAAGCATAGCTGACAAATTCACCCAAATATATATTTCTTTCATGTACTTTCTCTTTTTCTCTCTCTTTTAAATCCCCATTTTGGGTAACACGCGCCATAGTGTGTTGGCCCGTTATACTAAGTTCTAATCAATAGCTTAGAATGTGTGTATGTGTATCTTCGATCATCATTTTAGCTTTCTTGTAAATAAATACTCAACTAAGATTGGTGTGGTACGAACTCATTGGTGAGACCCGGGTCCGTGCAGATTCCCGGATTTTGCGACTGTAGAAGAAACTGATTAATTAGCGGCGGTTGTAAAGTCGATATTCTGATATTCTTTGAGTTAATTTTGGGGGAAATAGAAACTCAATAAAACAAATTTTCCCATGGTGCCCCAGGTTAATGAGTTAATAATTGCTTGATTCAGTTAATCACGCAATTATAAACCTTTAATAATTCGATGAGCAACAGTCGTCACATTAACTAATACAAACATAATGACAACACACAATAGCACAATTGTTTAGGAACCTGTAAAACGGCAGCCATCCCCTCTGGCGCCATTCAACAGCATCAGAGTCAGTCTTTGTCTGTTACCTGTACAACAAACTGCCTGTATATACTGAACTCATTGCTTATCATCTCTACTATATCTTGACATATGTTATAATTATAACCTACCAATGGCACAGGGTTCACACTTTCATAGACATTTCTTGTTAGTTCGTAAATCGCCTCAGGCTTGACAGCTGCAGTTCACAAGTGCGCAAAGTGCCTTTTGCGCCGCAGGGTAGACCATACAGATACAGACCAATATTGTCACTGGGGGGCACTCGCACTTTCTCAGGAAGTAAACAAGTTTCTTATGGAAACTTAATTTTGTTTATGAATTTAAGACCTTAATTATGCCATGTGATCACATGCAATGCTCCAGTTAGCTGAACAATGCCCGATTGCAGTTCATATGAGAAGGTGAGTACACCCGAAATAGATCACACACACTCAGATTGATAAAAATTCCCCGCTAACTTGTTTGCTAACATAAACACACTTCAGAAGCAGTAGGAAGGACATCAACATTTTTATCTTTATCTCGTTATGCAGCGACGCTGACTAGTGAGTCCATGATCATGTTATGAAGCGTCCGTAACGGTCACATCCGTTACGCTTAGAACGAGTACTGATAAAGAGAGACGGGAAACCAATGATACATCACCTAAGCCAGCGTTTCCAAAACTCGGTCCTCGGGATCCCAACATTTTGGTTTTTGCCCGAGCACTACATGGCTGATTCAAATAATCACCTAAGCCTTTGATGAAAGTTAGCTTTGCACAGAAAGTTTGCGTACAAACATACTCAAAATGCATCAACAATAACAACTTTTCCTCAAAAACAGACGTGACGCTGCCTGTCCAAGTCAACGTTCTATCTTTACTAGTCTGTAGAATTCTATACTAGCCCTCAATGGACTAATATTATTTCATTGACCTTACGACTTGGTCAGAAACACAGGGGGACAGATGTCAGTGCCGAAACAAGTTCTGTGAGCCATTTCCATAAGCAATCTAAAATTTGATTTGATTTGGATTTGATTTAATTAGGAAATAAGCAATTTCGTTTTTTTATGCTCAGGTTGACCTTACTATGGAATTGCTCATGAGATTAATTGTTCATCATGAAGTTGGCGATTGTTGTCAAGTGCTTTGGTGAATTGCGTATGGTCTCTGAGTGAGTTAGTTATACGGTTGAAGTTGCTATTCGTCGGTGCTGGGAACACAACAGAGGGGCACAAACAGCACAAGGACACAATGTCATACTTCAACTCTACACACCCCCATGACATCTCATATCCCTACCATGTTGTATGTGTGGACCTTAATTCCTTCCCAGTGGACTGATCTGTGCACTGACCCTCAGTTTAGCACGCTGTAAAACTATCCCAGTCCTGACGCACCACTGACACAATCTAGGCCCCCACGGGCGGCCATATTCCCTGCCTGAGCGAGTAGCACTTGTGTACACTTCCCTGCTCAGAACACAGGGTCAAGCCATCAGTCCGCCCATTTAACATGCTGTATCAGAGAGAGAGGGAAAGAGAGAGAGAGAGAGAGCTAGCGCTAATGCTAACATACACACAGTCCTAACTCCCCCACAGGGAGAGATGGACAGATTCATGTGCCTACATTAGCCCATTAGCTAGCATCCGCTGGGTCCACAAAGCAATGGTGAAATTACACAGAGCCGAAGCTAGTTGCTTGGCTAGCGGCACTCAGAGCCTTTCATTCAGTCTATGTTAGACCCTGTGCTATTGACAGAGCACTAGTGTAGGCCTGCATTATAAATAAGAATTTGTTCTTAACTGACTTGCCTAGTTAAATAAAGGTTAAATAAAGGTTAAATAATAAAATTATTGCTGTACTTTAAGCTGCTTCCAGCCTTCACCAAAGTGCTCCTGAAGATGTATAGATAGCCATTACCTGTAATTTGGTTTCATTATTAACTTGACAGGGTATTCATTTTAATGGACCAGATCAGGTTATTTATCATTTTCAGTTCCACTGACATGAATTTGGCAGAATATACAGTACTACTACTCATATCCTACTATTAGAAGATATATTAGGTCCAATGGAAAGAACTTCCACACATTCACACAGACCTTCTTTACAAGACCAGAGGTTCTGAGAAACTAACTGAAACGTTGAGATACTGTGTAAATGCATGTAATTCAAAGTAAATGAGAGATACTATTAAGCCTGTCCTGGGTTCACTACCTCATCTACCATTTTTCTTGTTTAGCAGACACTCTTATCCGGAGTGACTTACAGTAAATGCATACATTTTCGTACTGAACCACTGTGGGAATTGAACCCACAACCCTTGCGTTGCAAGCACCATGCTCTACCAACTGAGCCTCACAGGACCTACCTCAGAGCACAGCGGTGATATTTTATTTGATTTATTTATTTGACCTTTATTTAACTAGGGCAAGTCAGTTAAGAACAAATTCTTATTTACAATGACGGCCTACCCCGGCCAAACCCTCCCCTAACCAGGACGACACTGGGCCAATGACAGTGTGGGTTTGTCAGTTGAGGGACAGATGACAGGACCAGTACCAGAAATGGGCTTAGATACCTCTCTCTTCCCCTGAGCCGGTGAGGTGCTGTCCCCTGGCTGTGTACTGTGGGACTTCACTACTTTACTGGTCCAGAGCTTGTTCTGTTTCTAGTTGGGCTTGGACAGAGATAGAGGGAGTAGGGTAAATTGTAGTCTACTGCAGTAAATCCTCAGCTATCTGGACTGGGAAGCCCTGAAAAGAGATGGAAAATGATTCCCTAGATTTCCTAAACCATCAATTATAATAGGAGGCAGTTCACGAGGCACAATAGACATGTTGCCGGTGGGGTTTAGCGACGCTGTCGTTTTGCCAGATGCCTTTTTCATTTGTCTGAAGTAAATGAGTTCTGGGCAAGCTAATGAAAGACAGAGAGAGGAAGCCATCTCTCTCCCTCTTTTTCTTTCTCTTTCACTCTCACACACACTCAGTCACCCACACACTCACCCCAAAATGAGCTTTCGCAGCCTGGGTGATAGTGGCAGTGGGCAGAAAGGCGATGACTGATTGCCTCTCTTTGGTGTGTACGAGGTGAAACCCTGTCAACTGTGAACGTAACAACCGAGCAGTGGGACCTCTGGCTGTACGAAATGCAAAATGCTGATAGGCCGTGTCCCTGTAACAAACTCCCAACAGAAGCCCGTCTCTCTGTCCACATTAAACACCAGAGCAATTTACCATGGAGAGGAGAGAAGAAGAGAACAAGCAGCTCTTTGATGTGCATCGACTGAGGGGGCTAGGCTTGGCTGCAGAGCAGGGACATTAGCATGGGCTCGGTGAGGGGGGAGAGAGAGGGAAGGAGGGAGGGGAGGTGAGGTGAGGAAAGGATGGAGAGGGAGAGAGGGGAGGTGAGGAAAGATGGAGAGCGAGGGGAGAGGAAAGGGGGTGAGGATATGATGGAGAGAGAGGGGGAGCAGGGAGAGGGAGAGTGAAAGAGAGAGGAGGGAGAGAGGGAAATTAGGTGAAAGAGAGAGATGGGGGGCATAAGAAAGAGGTAGATTGTGAAGAAGAGGGAAGGGACAAAGATATTGGAGAGTGAGCACTAGAGAGAGAAAACAATGTCAGGAGGATGTTGCCCTTTCCTGCTAAGTCCTTATGTCTGTTCAGACGTCAACTCTTCATAAGCTACACTTTCATATGTTGCTGGTCCATTATCCATGTGCTTTGTATGGCCGCGTATGCATTTTAAATGTGTGTTTACACAGGAACCGCGTCGGTACTTGACTTTCAAGATTCGCTGGCAACACCACGGCGATGAATTAATGACTAAAACCAATAAGAGACACCAAACTCGGGGATTAAGGGCTCAGCGAAGCCTTCTGCCTGGGTTCAATTGTAGCTGTAACACTGCTGTCTACATTGTGTTCACAGAGAGAGCAGGGTGCACTGCACTGGCTTCTCTGATATGACAGACCTCGTGTAGATCCCATTATACAACTAGTGCCAATGGGGAAGTTCAGCCTCCGTGTGAACGATGCACCACATCACTATTGTTCTTTGTCTATTAATGTTCTGTATTATGTCATGTTTCATGTTTTGTGTGGACCCCAGGAAGAGTAGCTGCTGCCGTCCCTAACAGCTATTGGGGATCCTAATAAAACTGATATATCCATCCGGATCACTCAAGAGAAATAGACTACGGAGAAAGAGGCACTGATTATTCTCCTAGCAATCTGTCTCTACCACATCTATCAATTTTCCTGTCATTAGTTTGTACCTTTATAAAGGTGATAGAAAGTTGTCTGTCTTTCTTCTATTCACATCTGCTTCCACTGGTTTAAACCGTAGCGTAATCATAGAGACTGGATAGCCTGCAGCGGGGCTGGGGTCAATTCCATTTCAATTCCAGTCAATGGAGGAAGTACACTGAAATTCCAATTCCAATTCTCTTCAACGCTTTTCAATGAGGAACATTTGGAATTGGAATCTGGTTTACTTCCAGAATTTAAATGGAATTGACCCCAACCCCTGGCCTGCAGGGCTTCCACAGCAGTAAGTCGATGAAGGGGATTTAAAGCAGTTAAAGCAACTACTGCATTTCTCTACTCTGGGTATTGACTAGTCTACAACCCTGCATAAAGAGACAAGAAGGCCTCTACTCTATGTAACCTCACTATCCATCATGGTTATACCCATACCACCTTTAATAGATTCAATGCTTCGCTTCGACAGTGGATCTTCTTCAAGTAAAAAAAATGGTTTCTCGCCCAATACCTCGCCTCATATTTGCTGCATTATGCAACGTACAGTACCAGTCAGAAGTTTGGACACACCTACAAGTTTTTTACTATTTTATACATTGTAGACTAATAGTGAAGACATCAAAACTATGAAATAACACGTGGAGTCATTATATATATTTTTTTATTTAAACTTAATTTAATTAAGCAAGTCAGTTAAGAACTAATTCTTATTTACAATGACGGCCTACACCGGCCAAACCTGGACGACGCTGGGCCAATTGTGCGCCGCCCTATGGGACTCCCAATCACGGTCAGTTGTGATACAGCCTGGATTCGAACCAGGGTGTCTGTAGTGACGCCTCTAGCACGGAGATGCAGTGCCTTAGACCGCTGCGCCACTCAGAATCATGTAGTAACCAAAAAAGTGTTCAACAAATCAAAATATATTTTCTATTTGAGATTCTTCAAAGTAGCCACCCTTTGCCTTGATGACAGTTTTGCACACTCTTGGCATTCTCTCAACCAGTTTCATGAGGTAGTCACTTGGAATGCAAACAGGTGTGCCTTGTTAAAAGTTCATTTGTGGAATTTCTTTTTCTTAATGTGTTTGAGCCAATCACTTAAGTGGGGAAAAGGTAGGGGTGGTATACAGAAGATAGCCCTATTTGGTATAAGACCAAGTCCATATTATGGCAAGAACAGCTCAAATAAGCAAAGAGAAACAACAGTCCATCATTACTTTAAGACATGAAGGTCAGTCAATGTGGAACATTTCAAGAACTTTGAAAGTTTCTTCAAGTGCAGTCGCAAAAACCATCAAGCACTATGATGAAACTGGCTCTCATGAGGACCATCACAAGAAAGGAAGACCCAGAGTTACCTCTGCTGCAGAGGATAAGTTCATTAGAGTTACCAGCCTCAGAAATTGAAGCCCAAATAAATGCTTCAGAGTTCAAGTAACAGACACATCAACAAACTGTTCAGAGGAGACTGCATGAAATCAGGCCCTCATGGTCAAATTGCTGCCAAGAAACCACTACTAAAGGACATCAATGAGAAGATGAGACTTACTTGGGCTAAGAAACACGAGCAATGGACATTAGACCGTTGAAAATCAGATATTTCTGTATTTAATTTTCAATACATTTTCAAAAATGCCTAATAACACGTTTTCACTTTGTCGTAATCCATTTAGGCTGTAACACAACAAAATGTGGAATAAGCCAAGGTGTGAATACTTTCTGAAGGCACTGTATTTGTAATGCAGGCGAAGCGAGGAGCCAGATTAGAAGCCCTCTGAGGGGTAACAGACCTGAATTCTCCTCCTGGTTATCACTTCCTGAGCCCAGAGAGCCCACAGCTCAGACACCTGTTTATTCCACAGGAACAGACCAGGCGTGAGGAGGAGGAGATCTAGATTTCCCCAGAGAACACACTCAAGAGGGTGACTCTTTTCCCCAGACTCTTCTAGAACACCCATGAAGTCAACGCTCTGCACAGACAACACTGCCGAAGACACTCAGAATGTAGAATGTTCCAGGGCGATTGTTTCTCATCCCAAACGCCTGAGAAAGAGAGTGAAAAAGAGAGGGAGTGTGTGATAGAAACTGAGAAAAGAGGGAGAGAACGAGAAAGAGAGTGAAAAAGAGAGGGAGTGTGTGATAGAGACTGAGAAAAGAGGGAGAGAACGAGAAAGAGAGAGAGGGGGAAGGAGAGAGAGATAGATGAAGAAAGAGACAGAAGGAGAGCAAGCGAGCGAGCTGCCAGCTAGGCCCATGCAGAGCTCAATGTGTCCCGACAGCTCTAAATGAACATTAACCTGCTCAGGGTCTCAATGCTGCCGCCGCTTTACATCACAGCCCCTGAATATTTAACAGGGAGAAACCCTGCTACGGCGCGATGCCTCAGAGCCTCAATCTAGCAGCTGGCCTACACTGTACCATGTTGTAGTGTCTCATTGCTATTATGTGATGAAGCTTCCAGACAGAGACATGATCTGACAACAAATCCTGGAGAAAACTGCTTCAGAGCGTAGATGCAAAAAGTGTACATAACAATGCTGGTATACCAACAAGATTCAGCACGAATTAGGCCTCTCCTGGTTCCCTTTGGTGTTCTATCTAGACTCAGAGAACCGTGAAAAGAACCGAGAACCGTGAAAAGCAAATTGTCAACTTGGCCAAAACTGATGAAATGTAAAATATTCAAAGCACTACCCATGTACAAAGTTGGCCACACCTCATGCACATGAACAAACAGTGAGCTCCACAGTACACAGAGTGGCTCTCAAGAGGGATGCCAGTTCCGAGTAAAAGAGTCCGGACACTTAGAAGTTAAATAGACTTTTGATGTTCTGACATCTCCCCAAGCAGCCGGCATCTTTTTCATTTCACTTGACTTCTCAGTAAACGACCTCCTCCTCATCTTCCATTCCCAAGTCAGGATGGATAGAACTTTAAGAGGGTTGTTTAAGCAACGTCAATAATTCACACAGTAAAGCAGTTGAGAAAATGAATGAACAATGTGTGTGTGTGGTTCACCCCGCACATTCCTCAATGTCAGGGAAACTAAGACGTTAAACTAATCATAATAGAAAATCAACAACAGTTCAAGTCAGGACAGCTATATCAAGAGGCTGTTTTAACAACACAACCAACTGAACAGCTAATCAGAATACTGGAAATCTACCTATTGATTGGCATCGAGACCATTTCAGGTCGACTGAGATGTTTCTGTATTCACTATGCAGCGGTTCTGAAAGCATTGAAGACAGGTGTTTTTTCCCCTAAGAACAGAGTGATCCTCAGTTTGGTTGGTCAAGAGCGGGAGGTGGTGGGGTGGGGGTGGGGTCAGCCCAAAAGTGCCCCTCTAGACGGGCACTTACTCTTGGACTGTGGCCCCTCTAGTTATTGGTAAAGACAGGGAGAGAGCGAGAGAAAAAGAGACGTTTTGACTGTGTAATCATGAGGCCTGACAACACGCGGTGCCAGGCAGGATCCTGTGGGGACGCGGTGTGACATTTTCCAAAATACTTACTACTTGACATTTCAATGGACCTTTACGAAAGTGTCTCCCTCCCCCCCCCCCCCCCCCCCCCCTCCGTCTCTCTCTGGTACTGAGGCTGGCACACAGGCAGACTGCATGAGAGGAGAGCAGGACTCTGCCAGTGAGTGAAGGCTGGGGAAGGGGACGTGATGCAGAGACTAAATGGTAGGATCCTGGGTGTGATCAGAACGTGGTGGGTGGGGGAGCACGACGAGCACCTCTCTCCTTCTCAATAGAACTGAAATAACGCCACACACAGTCGCCCAGATAAAGAGACGGCCAAAGTTAAATTATGCTGTTCAAAAAACAAATCTATTTATCGGGTTTACATTCTCAATTGGTCTGTGTGGATCTCAAAAACTCTCTGTTGATTGGTCTGTGTGGATCTCAAAAACTCTCTGTTGATTGGGCTGTGTGGATCTCAAAAACTCTCTGTTGATTGGGCTGTGTGGATCTCAAAAACTATTTGTTGATTGGGCTGTGTGGATCTCAAAAACTCTCTGTTGATTGGGCTGTGTGGAGCTCCAAAACTCTGTTGATTGGGCTGTGTGGATCTCAAAAACTCTCTGTTGATTGGGCTGTGTGGATCTCAAAAACTCTCTGTTGATTGGGCTGTGTGGATCTCCAAAACTCTCTGTTGATTGGGCTGTGTGGATCTCAAAAACTCTCTGTTGATTGGGCTGTGTGGAGCTCCAAAACTCTCTGTTGATTGGGCTGTGTGGAGCTCCAAAACTCTCCGTTGATTGGGCTGTGTGGAGCTCCAAAACTCTCTGTTGATTGGGCTGTGTGGAGCTCCAAAACTCTCCGTTGATTGGGCTGTGTGGAGCTCCAAAACACAAGAGTCTGGTGCATCTTCAGTCTCAAACATCTTCAGATAGTCTCTACTATTTCTCTCTCTTCTGATCTACTCTCAGAGCGAAGTGGTTCTGAAGGCTCCGCACATCCTCTCCACAATAGATGAGCTCTGCTGGAACCCAAACACCAAACACAGACAGACGACATGAAAGGAGCGTCAGATCCCTCCAGCCCAGACCCATCCTCAGAAACCACGGGCCAGGAACCATGGTGGGGTTGGCAGACACCAGACACGCCCAGTGAATTACACAGACAACGCTGTGCCACAATCTCACACACACACAATCTCTCTCACACACACACACACACACACACACACACACACACACACACACACACACACACACACACACACACACACACACACACACACACACACACACACACACACACACACACACACACACACACACACACACACACACACACACACAAACACACAAACATTCCTGCATCCATCATGGCATTATTGTGATTTAGATTAGATTAGGATATCAGATTTAGATTAGGATATCAGATTTAGATTAGGATATCATATTTAGGTGAGGATATCAGATTTAGTTTAGGATATCAGATTTAGATGAGGATATCAGATTTAGATTAGGATATCAGATTTAGTTTAGGATATCAGATTTAGATGAGGATATCAGATTTAGATGAGGATATCAGATTTAGATGAGGATATCAGATTTAGATGAGGATATCAGATTTAGATGAGGATATCAGATTTAGGTGAGGATATCAGATTTAGTTTAGGATATCAGATTTAGATGAGGATATCAGATTTAGGTGAGGATATCAGATTTAGATGAGGATATCAGATTTAGATTAGGCAGCATACAAAAAATACCCCATGCAATTCATGTCAATAAAACATTTTCCTACTGCACCTGCAGTAGGACTGGGCCTCACTAATCCGTGTGTGGGGTGGTTACATACAGTAAATCCCCAGTAGGAGGCGCTCTCCTTTGAGCAACAAACATTCCCACAGCCTGGAGGTGATGTGTATGAACCAGACAGGTGTAATCCCTCTCTGATCCCCTCAGTCCCCAGCTCTCTCTTATGCTCTGCTCTCCTGTATAATCAGTCTCCTCTCCCTGGGCCTAATCAGGCCTCAGTACAGCGTAGAGCTGCCCAGCGTAGCTCAGCCCAGGCAGCACAGCACGGGGCCCTGAACGTCTAGACACTCTTCCACCCAGCGAGCCCGGCTCGCACCATTAATTATGCAAGGCAGCAGCGCTAGGCTAGTGCCGTGGTGCTATCTCCCCCTCACAGCGCCAGCCGCCCTACACCTCAACCCCTCCCTTTCCCCCTCCCCTCGGCTAGCTAGCCCACTGACGGCTCCACATCAACGTCACCATTAACACTGTCTCAGAGCCCTCTCCCCTGTCTCCCTCCATCCCTTACTCCCAGCGTTCCCCAGGCCTCTGTCAGGGAGCTGAGGAATATGAGCTGGGCTCTGACATCCCACTGAGACATTTTACTTCCTCACTGTTGCAGCTCTCTGCTGCCTAGCCCTAAAACTCCATATTTAGCTATCCCTCCTTCTCCCTCCCACCCGTCTATTTCTAAAAGCCTTTAAAAGGAGACTATTTTCCTTCTTCCTCGCTTGACTCCCTTTTTCTCCGTCGCTCGTCCCTTGCTCCAATGTCCCCTCTCTCTCTTCATCTCCATTCATCTATCTCTCCCTCTCTCACGATTTCTTCTCTTTCCTCTCTCTCTCTCTGCTCCTTAGCTGTTCGTTCCCAGAGAGAGACAGAGAGAGAGAGAGAGAGAGAGAGAGAGAGAGAGAGAGAGAGAGAGAGAGGAAGCTCTGGTGCTATGGATGATCAGCATGACTGATGTTCTTATTTGCACTACAGAGAGCTGGGGAAGCAGAAAGCACATATACAACAGAGAGACACACACACACATCCGAGACACACACATTTTAGACTACAACAACAAGAGTTCACTCTAGAGCACCTGAGTAGGTAGAGAACCTAGGAGAGGAGAATTTAGCACGCTATTTACCTTTTCATCCCAGACACACACACGTGCACTCACACACACGCGCCAAACATACACACACGCGGCTATTACCGGGCATGGTGCTCCTATAGATCATCAATAACTGCTGTCCCTTGGCAGAAACACAGCAGGGAATATCAGTTGTTTTCTATGTGTTTCTGTCTTAATGGATCCGCTGTTGGTTGAAATTGAAATACTCTGTGTAATGGTCTGACCTTGGACAAATGACCCCCCCCCCCCCCTGTGTTTTTATTGTGGACTGTTGGATGGATTTGTCTTGCTGTGTAGAGAAGTGTGTTATTCGTAGCAGGGGGTGAATTTGTAGCTGTGTGCTCTGCTCTGCTTTTCAGTGTTGTTGGATTGGATTTGCCGCCGGGTGCTTTGTCACGTTGCACCTTGTCCACATTCCCTGACCTGTGAGGAACTCTTTACTAGTGCCTGGCTGAGCTGACAGAGAGAGTGAGAGAGATGGAGGGAGAGAGAGAGATGGAGAGAAACGCGGAAAGCGAGAGGGAGAAAGTCGAAGAGTCGGAGAGTGAGAGAGATGGAGGGAGAAAATAGGAATTAGAGCGAGAGATAATCAAATCAAATGTTATTTGTCACCATGCGCCAAAGACAACTTTACCATGAAATGCTTACTTATACAAGCCCTTAACCAACAATGTTAATAAAATAAATACTAAATAAACTAAAGAAATCAAATCAATCAAAAAGTAACACAAGAAATGTACATAACAATGACGAGGCTCTATACAGGGGGTACTAGTACTGAGTCAAAGTGTGGGGTTACAGGTTCGTCAAGATGGGGAGGAAAGAAAGAAAAAGAGAGAGAAAGATGGAGAACCTTCCTCTGCTCGGTCATTCCAACCTTGAGGTGACGGGGGCCCTGTGATCAGAATGGCTAATGACTGACTAAGACTGGGAGAATCCAAACAGCTGCTAGAAGAACCATGTGACATTACCACCTGTATCTAGCCTGGCAGCTACCCACGAACCTCTACCTACTGCTGCTGATGCTGATGCTGCTGCTGATGCTGCTGCTCCACTCAAGTGCCTCTCAGTAATGACAGCCCAGGGCTGCATCTCAAATTGCACGCTACTCCCTAAATAGTGCACTATGGGCCCTGGTTAAAAGTTGCGCACTATGTAGTAGGGTGCCATTTGGGATGCATGCCAGGTGAGTCATTACTGTAGCAGGACCACTCACGGCCCTTATAGCCACCAGCCCACCTCCTTCCCTTCTTAGTTCTTTCCCTACCAACCGCCACAGACGACCCTGTCCACCTCCAACAGGCACGTTGGAAAACAAATCAATGTTTTACAAGGAGCTTTTAAGCCCCTTGCCTTCAATAAGAGAACAGGAACAGAGGTTTTTAGTACGAAGAAAGAGAAGACGGATGGAGGGAGCGGGGAACATTATTTTTGCGGAACGGAGAGAAGCTCATTAACCCGGTGAAAAGAGAACGAGAGAGAAAGAGAGGCCCAGGGAGCGATGCAAAATGTTCTGTTCCTGAGTTTTGAGACGAGAGCCTGACAAGGAGAACACGGGAGTCTTTTGTTGGCTTGACATCAGAGTGTAGAGGTTTATTCTTCATGTACTGTAGCTACTAAAGGGTCTCTCTTTCAGTGCAGATATCCCAGGGATCCGCATGTTGAAGGTCATTGATTGTGGCAGTTCGGTGCTTATGAAGCCATTTTAGAGTGAAGATCAACATTTGGGCTCCTTTTGTGTTCTGTCATGTCGCAGTTTCCACCTGACAAAACAAATGCAGCTGGACGGCGAATTTCAATAAATAACGAATCCCTAAGAGCAGGCGGCGAGCGATCTGAAACAATGAGGTAATCCAGGTATGATTTCACATGTTTCAGCTATCAAAGCAATAGCACAGAAGCTCTGTAATACATGGAATCTGCTGAAATAACATGGTCAGGGAGCTCTTCTCTAATAAATGATGGAGCAGCCGCACACACACACACACACACACGCACACGCACACACACAGAGCTATATGAACCATATAATGAGAGAGGAGTCTCCCTTGGTGAATGAGGTATTACAATGTCAGAGTGACTGGACAGCTAGTTCATAAGCAAACTTCATAAGCAAACTCCAGGAAGAAAAGGTAGAGGAGAGGGTAGAGGAGAGGGTATAGGGTACAGGAGAGGGTAGAGAGGGTACAGGAGAGGGTAGAGGAGGGGGTAGAGATGGTACACGTTTGAAACGCTATTAGCGCGCATCCCGCTAACTAGCTAGCCATTTCACATCGGTTACACCAGCCTAATCTCGGGAGTTGATAGGCTTGAAGTCATAAACAGCTCAATGCTTGAAGCACAGTGACGAGCTGCTGGCAAAACGCACGAAAGTGCTGTTTGAATGAATGCTTACAAGCCTGCTGCTGTCTACCATCGCTCAGTCAGATTGCTCTATCAAATATCATATCATAGACTTAATTATAACATAATAACACACAGAAATACGAGCCTTTGGTCATTAATATGGTTGAATCCGGAAACTAGCATTTCAAAAACAAAACGTTTATTATTTCTGTGAAATACGGAACCGTTCTGTATTTTATCTAACGGATGGCATCCCTAAGTCTAAATATTGCTGTTACATTGTACAACCTTCAATGTTATGTCATAATTACGTAAAATTCTGGCAAATTAGTTTGCAACGAGCCAGGCGGCCCAAACTGTTGCATATACCCTGACTCTGCGTGCTATGAACGCAAGAGAAATTGACACAATTTCCCTAGATTAATATTGCCTGCTAACCTGGATTTCTTTCAGCTAAATATGCAGGTTTAAAAATATATACTTCTGTGTATTGATTTTAAGAAAGGCATTGATGTTTATGGTTAGGTACAGTCGTGCAACAATTGTGCTTTTTTTGCAAATGCGCTTTTGTTAAATCATCCCCCGTTTGGCGAAGTTGGCTGTCTTTGTTAGGAAGGAAAAGTCTTCACACAGTTCGCAACGAGCCAGGCGGCCCAAACTGCTGCATATACCCTGACTCCGTTGCAAGAGAAGTGACACCATTTACCTAGTTAAAAGAAATTCATGTTAGCAGGCAATATTAACTAAATATGCAGGTTTAAAAATATGTGTATTGATTTTAAGAAAGGCATTGATGTTTATGGTTAGGTACACGTTGGAGCAATGTCAGTCCTTTTTCCGCGAATGCCACCGCATCGATTATATGCCACGAAGGACACGCTAGAGAAACTAGTAATATCATCAACCATGTGTAGTTAACTAGTGATTTATGATTGATTGATTGTTTTTTATAAGATAAGTTTAATGCCAGATAGCAACTTATCTTGGCTTCTTACTGCATTCGCGTAACAGGCAGGCTTCTCGTGGAGTGCAATGAGAGGCAGGTGGTTAGCGCGTTGGACTAGTTAACTGTAAGGTTGCAAGATTGAATCCCCGAGCTGACAAGGTAAAAATCTGTCATTCTGCCCCTGAATTTCAAAATAACTTGAAATCAGCCCTAATTAAATTGGCCATTCCGATTAATCGGTCGACCTCTAGTAGAGGGTAGAGGGTAGAGGAGAGAGTAAGCTAGAGGAGAGGGTAGAGGAAAGGGTAGAAGAGAGGGTAGAAGAGAGGGTAGGGTAGAGGAGAGGGTAGAACAGAGGGTAGGGTAGAGGAGAGGGTAGAAGAGAGGGTAGAAGAGAGGGTAGGGTAGAAGAGAGGGTAGAGGACAGGGTAGGGGAGAGGGTAGAAGAGAGGGTAGGGTAGAGGAGAGGGTAGAAGAGAGGGTAGAAGAGAGGGTAGGGTAGAGGAGAGGGTAGAAGAGAGGGTAGGGGAGAGGGTAGGGTTGAGGAGTGTAGAAGAGAGGGTAGAGGGGAGGGTAGAAGAGAGGGTAGAAGAGAGGGTAGGGTAGAGGAGAGGGTAGGGTAGAAGAGAGGGTAGGGTAGAAGAGAGGGTAGAGGAAAGGGTAATGTAGAGGAGAGGGTAGAAGAGAGGATAGAGGAGAGGGTAGAGGAAAGTGAAATGCAGAGGAGAGCGTAGAAGAGAGGGTAGAGGAGAGGGTAGGGTAGAAGAGAGGGTAGAAGAGAGGGTAGAAGAGAGGGTAGGGTAGAGGAGAGGGTAGAAGAGAGGGTAGAAGAGAGGGTAGAGGAGAGGGTAGGGTAGAGGAGAGGGTAGAGGAGAGGGTAATGTAGAGGAGAGGGTAGAGGAAAGGGTAATGTAGAGGAGAGGGTAGAAGAGAGGGTAGAGGAGAGGGTAGGGTAGAGGAGAGGGTAGAGGAAAGGGTAGTGTAGTGAGGACAGAGCCACTCTCTCTCTCTCTCTCTCTGTTATAGTAAGAGCTGCGTCTCTCTCTGTTCTAGTAAGAGCTGTGCTCCAGTACGTGAGCTGTACCACTAATACTGGCCCAATATCACAGTCTAGAACACTGTCTGATCTAGCAAAGTCAAACAGCCGTACATAAAACCCCCGAGGCCTTTCCTTTGTAGTTCTACTTTTGTTGAATGTTTACAGTGTATAGCAATCTAGTCCAATGTACTGCAATCCACACAACAACAAAAATATGAAAAGAATAATAAATGAAAGCCTATCCATCGCCCTATGTGTACATCCCTTGTTTATAACAGATTCATAACCCAGCCTACATATGAACATCATCTGGAGTGGTCCTGCATTCTAAACCATGTATGATGATGATGATGATGATGGATGATGATGATGATGTCTGTGCAGTAGTCCTCAGTAATTATGGCACACGCTCGCTCTCATCTGCTTTGTATTACATGATAAGAAAACCAGGCAATACATTACGCAATCCTCTCACTGAGTGTCCGGCAGCTGGCTTTAATTCAAGACTGATTTGTTTAAGGCGATCCTTGGCCTAGCCCATCAATAGGGCTCTCTGGGTGTGATGCACCCTGGTTAGTATCACATGGAACATTTTTAGTCTGGGAAATCTCAGCCCGCATGAGATTAATTTTATTTCACCTTTATTTAACCAGGTAGGCTAGTTGAGAACAAGTTCTCATTTACAACTGCGACCTGGCCAAGATAAAGCAAAGAAGTTCGACACATACAACAACACAGAGTTACACATGGAATAAACAAACATACAGTCAATAATACAGTAGAAAAAAGAGAAAGAAAAGTCTATATACAGTGAGTGCAAATTAGGTAAGATAAGGGAGTTAAGGCAATAAATAGGCCATGGTGGCGTAGTAATTACAATATAGCAATTAAACACTGGAATGGTAGATGTGCAGAAGATGAATGTGCAAGTAGAGATACTGTGGTGCAAAAGAAGCAAAATAAATAAATACAGTATGGGAATTAGGTAAATAGATGGGCTATGAACAGGTGCAGTGATCTGTGAGCTGCTCTGACAGCTGGTTCTTAAAGCTAGTGAGGGAGATGGGAATCTCCAGCTTCAGTGATTTTTGCAGTTTGTTCCAGTCAGTGGCAGCAGAGAACTGGAAGGAAAGGCGACCAAAGGAGGAATTGGCTTTGGGGGTGACCAGTGAGATATACCTGCTGGAGCGTGTGCTACGAGTGGGTGCTGCTATGGTGACCAGCGAGCTGAGATAGGGCGGGGCTTTACCTAGCAGAGACTTGTAGATAACATGTAGCCAGTGGGTTTGGCGACGAGTATGAAGCGAGGGCCAGCCAACGAGAGCGTACAGGTCGCAGTGGTGGGTAGTATATGGGGCTTTGGTGACAAAACGGATGGCACTGTGATAGATTACATCCAGTTTGCTGAGTAGAGTGTTGGAGGCTATTTTATAGATGATATCACCGAAGTCAAGGACCGGTAGGATAGTCAGTTTTACGAGGGTATGTTTGGCAGCATGAGTGAAGGAAGCTTTGTTGCGAAATAGGAAGCCGATTCTAGATTACATTTTTGATTGGAGATGCTTAATGTGAGTCTGGAAGGAGAGTTTACAGTCTAGCCAGACACCTAGGTATTTGTAGTTATCCACGTATTCTAAGTCAGAGCCATCCAGAGTAGTGATGCTGGATGGGCGGGCAGGTGTGGGCAATGATCGGTTGATAGCATGCATTTAGTTTTATTTGCGTTTAAGAGCAGTTTGAGGCCACGGAAGGGGAGTTGTAGGGCATTGAAGCTCGTCTGGAGGTTAGTTAACACAATGTCCAAAGAAGGGCCAGAAGTATACATAATGGTGTCGTCTGCGTGGAGGTCGATCAGAGAATCACCAGCCGCAAGAGCAACATCATTGATGTATACAGAGAATAGAGTCGGCCCGAGAATTGAACCCTGTGGCACACCCATAGAGACTGCCAGAGGTCCGGACAACAGGTCCTCTGATTTGACACACTGAGCTCTATCAGAGAACTGGTTGGTAAACCAGACGAGGCAATCATTTGAGAAACCAAGGCTGTTGAGTCTGCCGATAAGAATGTGGTGATTGACAGAGTCGAAAGCCTTGGTCAGGTCGATGAATACAGCTGCACAGTAATCTCTTATCGATGGCGGTTATGATATCGTTAAATGAAGGAGGAATCCTCACAGGAATTTCAGAGTATCAGAGTCTCAGCCCCAAACAGGTTTTTGTGTGTTTAGTGTGTGTGTGCATGCTTGGGCACACATTCCAGTGTGTGTGCATGCACATGCTTCTGTGCATGCATGTTGTGTGTATTTGTGTATGTTTAAGTGTGTTTGAGGCCAACCAGTGCCAGGTGGCTGCTGTCATGGCTGCTGACACAAAGCCTGAGACTGTAGAGAGAGCGAGAGAGCAGAGAGAGAGCAGAGAGAGAGCAGAGAAAGAGCAGCGAGAGAGCAGAGAGCAGAGCGAGAGCAGAGAGCAGAGAGCAGAGAGAGAGCAGAGAGAGAACAGCGAGAGAGCAGAGAGAGAGCAGCGAGAGAGCAGAGAGCAGAGAGAGCAGCGAGAGAGCAGATATTGAGCAGAGAGAGCAGAGAGCAGAGAGAGAGCAGAGAGTGAGAAGAGAGCAGAGAGTGAGAAGAGAGAGAGCAGAGAGAGAGCAGCGAGAGAGCCGCGAGAGAGCAGTGAGAGAGCAGAGAGTGAGAAGAGAGAGCAGAGAGAGAGAAGAGAGAGAGCAGAGAGCAGAGCGAGAGCAGAGAGCAGAGAGAGAGCAGTGAGAGAGCAGAGAAAGAGCAGCGAGAGAGCAGAGAGTGAGAAGAGAGAGCAGAGAGAGAGCAGATTGAGAGCAGAGAGAGCAGAGAGCAGAGAGAGAGCAGAGAGAGCGCAGGGAGAGCGCAGAGAGAGAGCAGCGAGAGAGCAGAGAGAGGCTCCCAGCACATCAAAGCACAGCAGCAGCCCTGTGGCCAAGCCCACAGGAGAACCCAGCACATTCCCCACTCCTCATTAGCCTCTCACTGAGAAAAACACACACACATATGTCCATGTGCACACAAGGAACACATATGCACAAACACGCACACACCACACACACACACCGACATCACTCCCCCATTCCCCACACTGACACGCACCCTGATAGGGTCATCAGTAAGGTATCATCAGCCTCTATCTGCATGGTCCCCACAGACACCATGAGGTCCTATAGGATCCCTATGGCCACGTCCTCCATGTCTCCAGTCTCTGTGAACAGAGTCTGTCTGTGGGAGCTCATTCTGTTCTACTGCTGCTGTTAGGATTCATTATGTCCTATCACAGGTGCTTATTCTAGGACAGCTGGTGGGAAGCAACGGGACAGGATGAGTGGGATGAATGGGGTTAAGACAACACTTACAACTACAGACGAGATTGAACACAGACATTAATACTACAACGGCTGGGTCTCGAGGGACCCCCCTTCACACTAATGAGTAGTCATTCTGACTAACATTCTAACAGTGTAATTACTACGTTTCATTCAGGTTTACGCAAGAATCACTTGGTTGTGTTTATGAAGGTCTTAGGTAACATTAGAATTGTTTTTATTTCCTTCAAATGACACAGTAGCATTTTCATAGGTTCATTAGTTACTGTAGGCTAAATGTAAAAAATATTTTTTTAAATTCAAGTGTTCAATAAAAAAAATTTTGTGGAGTGCCTTTTGTTACAGCTATGAAACAGACAGCGTGTGTTAGCAGCTTCTTTTTCAAAACAATATGAAAAAAATTGCCCAACCAAGATTCACGGTCAAATGCTGAAGACAACAGTAGCCTAAACATCATTTTAAGCTTCAAGTGTTTTTGATAAAGTGAAAATCAACACAAAAGCAATAACAGCATTTTAATGACTATTAATATGACAGCAGTCAAAAATACTACGTTTATGTGGGTCTTTATGCCATGGCATCAGTTGGTCCATGTCACATTAACAGCGAAAGCTGGTGAGTGCTTGTTTTTTGCTTGAGATGTAGGGTTTTCTCTGTCATCACCAGCTTGTTCTATTCAAACGGTGCTGTCCTTCCTCTCTCCTGTCTCACCGTTTCATTTGGTGGTGGCGAGGGCACCTGCTCCGTGCGCACCATTCTGGCTTTTAGCGCTTAGGCCTCGGAGGTTCAGACTGAGGCTCAGAATCAGAAGAATAATCATCAGAGATGTCATGATTTATTTCTTACCCACCATCTGAGTCAATTTCATTTAGATTTTGTAAATGACGGTCTCACTGTGTTCTCCAAGTAGGCTGATAAGACTGCTTGAACTGCTGTTCCTCATTCACAGTTGGTGATTACATAACTATGCATTGTTCACTTCCCCTTGCTCTTCAACTCACCCACTCTATCCCTTTCCTTTTAAAATTGTATTTAATCCTTATTTTACCAGGTAAGTTGACTGAGAACACAGGAGGGGAGATGAATAAGCCAATACTTGACTTCATCTGTCGTTATATAAGTTTAGTTTTGTGGCAATTATCGCTGGTGATTATCAACTGAGCACGGCACTTTCAAGAAGGAGTACAGCAGGCCCTACTGTCGGGAGAAGGAGCGCAGCAGGTCCTACTGTCGGGAGAAGGAGCGCAGCAGGCCCTACTGTCGGGAGAAGGAGCGCAGCAGGCCCTACTGTCGGGAGAAGGAGCGCAGCAGGCCCTACTGTCAGGAGAAGGAGCGCAGCAGGCCATACTGTCGGGAGAAGGAGCGCAGCAGGCCATACTGTCGGGAGAAGGAGCGCAGCAGGCCATACTGTTGGGAGAAGGAGCGCAGCAGGCCCTACTGTCGGGAGAAGGAGCGCAGCAGGCCCTACTGTCGGGAGAAGGAGCGCAGCAGGCCCTACTGTCGGGAGAAGGAGTGCAGCAGGCCCTACTGTCGGGAGAAGGAGTGCAGCAGGCCATACTGTCGGGAGAAGGAGCGCAGCAGGCCATACTGTCGGGAGAAGGAGCGCAGCAGGCCATACTGTTGGGAGAAGGAGCGTAGCAGGCCCTACTGTCGGGAGAAGGAGCGCAGCAGGCCCTACTGTCGGGAGAAGGAGCGCAGCAGGCCCTACTGTCGGGAGAAGGAGTGCAGCAGGCCATACTGTTGGGAGAAGGAGTGCAGCAGGCCATACCGTTGGGAGATGGAGTGCAGCAGGCCCTACTGTCGGGAGAAGGAGTGCAGCAGGCCATACTGTTGGGAGAAGGAGTGCAGCAGGCCATACTGTTGGGAGATGGAGTGCAGCAGGCCCTACTGTCAGGAGAAGGAGTGCAGCGGGCCCTACTGTCGGGAGAAGGAGTGCAGCAGGCCATACTGTTGGGAGAAGGAGTGCAGCAGGCCATACTGTCGGGAGATGGAGTGCAGCAGGCCCTACTGTCGGGAGAAGGAGCGCAGCAGGCCATACTGTTGGGAGATGGAGTGCAGCAGGCCCTACTGTCAGGAGAAGGAGCGCAGCAGGCCATACTGTTGGGAGAAGGAGCGCAGCAGGCCCTACTGTCGGGAGAAGGAGCGCAGCAGGCCCTACTGTCGGGAGAAGGAGCGCAGCAGGCCCTACTGTCGGGAGAAGGAGTGCAGCAGGCCATACTGTTGGGAGAAGGAGTGCAGCAGGCCATACCGTTGGGAGATGGAGTGCAGCAGGCCCTACTGTCGGGAGAAGGAGTGCAGCAGGCCATACTGTTGGGAGAAGGAGTGCAGCAGGCCATACTGTTGGGAGATGGAGTGCAGCAGGCCCTACTGTCAGGAGAAGGAGTGCAGCAGGCCATACTGTTGGGAGATGGAGTGCAGCAGGCCCTACTGTCAGGAGAAGGAGTGCAGCAGGCCATACTGTTGGGAGAAGGAGTGCAGCAGGCCATACTGTCGGGAGATGGAGTGCAGCAGGCCCTACTGTTGGGAGAAGGAGTGCAGCAGGCCATACTGTTGGGAGATGGAGTGCAGCAGGCCCTACTGTCAGGAGAAGGAGTGCAGCAGGCCATACTGTTGGGAGATGGAGTGCAGCAGGCCCTACTGTCAGGAGAAGGAGTGCAGCAGGCCATACTGTTGGGAGATGGAGTGCAGCAGGCCCTACTGTCAGGAGAAGGAGTGCAGCAGGCCCTACTGTCAGGAGAAGGAGTGCAGCAGGCCATACCGTTGGGAGAAGGAGTGCAGCAGGCCATACTGTCGGGAGATGGAGTGCAGCAGGCCCTACTGTCGGGAGATGGAGTGCAGCAGGCCATACTGTCGGGAGATGGAGTGCAGCAGGCCATACTGTTGGGAGAAGGAGTGCAGCAGGCCATACTGTCGGGAGAAGGAGTGCAGCAGGCCATACTGTTGGGAGAAGGAGTGCAGCAGGCCATACTGTTGGGAGAAGGAGTGCAGCAGGCCATACTGTCGGGAGAAGGAGTGCAGCAGGCCATACTGTTGGGAGATGGAGTGCAGCAGGCCATACAGTCGGGAGATGAAGGGGCAATGGGGGAAAACTGTTACAAAAAGGACATGCCCTCCAAAAACTGCATATAACTCCACTTCTTTTTGTGGTATTAAGATTCTAACAACAACAGTGTGTTATATAGATGCATTTAGGAAACGTAAAGGACGGAGGGGGGTATGACTTTAAAAATGACAGAGTAATACATTTGTTAAATTCATGAGCACTCCAAATGACTGCTTTAGCAGTTCTAGTGTTAAGAAAGTATGTCATGTCTCAATTGGGAAATATCCTTCGATATGATGCTATGGATAACTGGGGATGATGCACCCTATGAGAAAAATAGCAACAATAGTTTCTATACCTAACCTGCCCAACACCTGGGTCCATGGAAGCAGGTGTGACTTTGGTATTGTCTTTGACTCAACACCTGAGACAATGCAGGAGCAGATAATTACTTTCCATCACCTTTCTGTCTCCTGAATCCACATTGACACCTGTGTCTGGACCCAACCAATATGCCTCCTGTAGCGTAACTAGCCCGGCTATATGGAAGCGATAGCAGGTTGCCAATTACATTGCCTTCAGAAAGTGTTCACACCCCTTGCCTTTTTTCACATTTAGTTGTGTTACAGCCTGAATTTAAAATGGATAACATTGAGATTTGTTACACACAATACCCCATAATGTGAAAGTAGAATTATGTTTTAGCTACATTTTTACAAATGAATAAAAAATGAAAAGCTGAAATGTCTTGAGCCAATAAGTATTCAACCTCTTTGTTATGGTAAGCCTAAATAAGTTCAGGAGTAGAAATGTGTTTAACAAGTCACATAATAAGTTGCAGGGACTCACTCTGTGTGCAATAATAGTGTTTACCATGATTTTTTGAAAGATTACCTCATCTCTGTACCCCACACATACAATTATCTGTAAGGTCCCTCAGTCGAGCAGTGAATTTCCAAGTCAGATTCAACCACAAAGACCAGGGAAGTTTTCCTAAGCCTCGCAAAGAAGGGAACCTATTGGTAGATGGGTACAAAAAAAACTGACATTGAATATCCCTTTGAGCATGGTTTAGTTATTAATTACCCTATGGATAGTGTTCTCCATGCACCCAGTCACTACAAAGATACAGGCGCCCTTCTTAACTTAGTTGACGGAGAGGAAGGAAACCACTCAGGAATTTCACAATGAGGCCAATGGTGACTTTAAAACAGTTACAGAGTTAAAATGGCTGTGATGGGAGAAAACTGAGGATGGATAACAACATTGTAGTTACTCCACAATACTAACCTAATTGACAGATTGAAAAGAAGAAAGCCTGTACAGAAAAATGTGCAAAGAAATTCCCTTTTTGTCCTGAACACAAAGTGTTATGTTTGGGGCAAATTCAATACAACACATTACTGAGTAGCACTCGAATTATGTTCAAGCATAGTGGTGGCTGCATCATGTTATGTGTATTCTTGTAATCGTTAAGGACGGGGGAGTTTTTCAGGATAAAAAAGTACATTGAATGGAGCTAAGCACAGGTAAAATCCTAGAGGAAAACCTGGTTCAGTCTGCTTTCCACCAGACACTTGGAGATGAATTCACCTTTCAGCAGGACAATAACCAAAAACACAAGGCCAAATATACATGGAATTGCTTACCAAAAAGACAGCGAATGTTCATAAGAGGCCAAGTTACAGTTTTGACTTAAATCTATCTATGGAAAGACCTGAAAATGGTTGTCTAGCAATGATCAACAACCAATTTGATAGAGCTTGAAGAATTTTGAAAAGAATAAAGGGCAAATGTTGCACAATCCAGGTGTGGAAAGATCTTAGAGACTCCCAGCTGTAACTGCTGCCAATGGTGATTCAAATTAATATTTCTGTACTTCATTTTCAATGAATTTGCAAACATTCAACAACAAAAAATGTTTTCACTTTGTCTTTATGGGGAATTGTGTGTAGATAGGTGAGAAAAACATATATTTAATCAATTTTGAAATGTTCATAATATTTTGAATTTTGCCATTATAATGTCAATACTAGCTACAGTGGTTTGCTAGCTTGGAGGTAGTATTTAGTGTTGTGTGCATTGCGTTTGTGCACTTAGCGAAAACATCCCATAGCCTACATTGCATATGAAGTGTGACTGGCTCATGCCATTTAACCGTGGATGTACAGAGAAAATATTTATTCCTTTTTGTTGTCACTCCTGTTGGCTCCCCCACATGGGATGTGTGCTCTCTGATTGGCTCAAAGTCAAGCTGTTGGCTCCCCCACATGGGATGTGTGCTCTCTGATTGGCTCAAAGTCAAGCTTTTGGCCACTGACAAGCATTACGATTCTACAAGTATAAAAGGCAGGTTCGTTGCTACAGGGTCGGCACGCAGCAGGTACCGCGTTTGTTCTAGAAAGAGACGGTACGGCCTCCCACTGTGAGAAGTACCTATCGGCCGTCTGTCGGCAGTGAGATTCTCGGTCGGTTAAGACGGCTTACATCCCTGAGCAGCCGTGACGTGATTTATTGGTGGGGATATAATGGTCTGATTTTAGAAAGATCCACTCAAGCCATGTAGTTATGTGATTGCATTAGTATGATCGTTAAGCGGCAGCAACTTTCTGCAGGCTGAGGCTGACTTCACGTCTGTCTCCATGGTGATGGAGCGCACGTAGGCTGTGTTTGAGAAAAAGAGAGCGATGGTGGGAGGGAGAGAGAGAGGGAGAAAGGGTGAGGGAGAGAGGGTGAGGGAGAGAGAGAGAGAAAAAGAGGGAGAGAGGGTGAGGGAGAGAGAGAGAGAAAGAAAAATAGTGAGATAGAGAGGGTGAGGGAGAGAGCGAGAGAGAGAAAAAAAAAGAGTGAGAGAGAGAGTGAGAGAGAGAGACAGTCAGAAATCCACTAGGAGAGGGATGCAGCAGTGAGTGTCAGTGTCAGGAAGCAACCGGTCGGGAATACTAACCATGGCTAGACCCCACGGAGACACACACAAGCACGCGCTGAAGCCTTGGTCGTTGTTGCTGTCAGTCATTTGCAGTTCTGTCAACAGTATCAAGTGAAAAATAGTCTTTGAGCACAAAATGTCACTGGCGCTAATACTGACATTAAACGACTATTGGACAGAGGATCCACACCGCTCCCTCAAACAGACAGACAGAGAGAAAGGGAGGGAGATATTTGAAGAGGAGGAGGAAGAGGGACAGAGGAGGACATTGACAGACGAGGGGGAGAGGGGGAAGAGAGAGAGATTGAGGAAGAGGAGGTGGAGAGATTGAGAAAGACGACAGGGGAGAAAGAGAAGGAGAGAGAGAGATAATCTGTTTCTAGCTTCGTCCCCAAATCATCATCTGACCACACAGATGACTTTTTCAGAGCTATGGTAACAGCCCCTGGTCATTCTACCTCATACCTTCATTCATGGGACTGAGTCACTAAACCAAGATCCAACCTAGATTCAGCTTTTCTTGCCAGAAGACACACAGCTGGGAATGGGAGCAAGACGAATCAAGATCCAACCTTAATCCATGCCTGTGATAGAGTTGTGATTTGTGACACAAAAACACGGCTAACACCATGTTCGTTTACTTGACCTTTGGCTGTGGGCTCCCGCAGATCCGCCAGCATCTGAGCAAACATGTTTTGTTTTTTTCAGCGGCTTTGACCTATTTGGTTGGAAAAGCTAACCGTCTTTATAGAGAGAGAGAAAAGAGAAAGAGAATGGATTCATGGATTCTGATTTGGCTCGGCTCCAATTAAATCCACTCCCACAGAGAGCGAGCTTCAGCCCAAATTAGAAGAGACACAGAGACCGTACAGCAGACGTGTCCTCTTCTCCCCTCACACACGATCCAGCCAGGTAACATCGGCAGCGCCGGATAAAAGCCCATCACCCTCATTCTTCGAAATCGCAGTCTCTTTACATTGGTGATTTGCTTGTGATTTTTGTAGAATTTCATGTTTTTGCTGAATTTCCTGAGTACTATTGGATCAGAAATGAGTTCAGAGTACAGAAACACTGCCGTTTTCTGGTTCAGATACTGCTAACGCTCACTTTAAAACCATTCCAGGAAATACCTTTCGTCCCTATCCCCCACACTTTCTGTCTCACTCTTCTTCTCTTCTGCTGCAAAGCTATTGATTTATCCTGTTAGTCAGCTGTGTGTGTATGTCAACACTCTATATGGTGTACATGGGATTGGCTGACGGTACAAGAGTGGAATATATGGGAGGCAGTAGTAGTACAAATGTGGAGTATCAGTGAGGCTTGTGCCCATTACCCCTCTCTCTCTCTCTGTTTAGATCAGTGGTGTTGAGTCCTTCATTCAGGTTTGGGCTCCCGAGAATACTCCTTGGCAGCATTGTGAGTGTCTTACTTAATCCAGCAACACTGCTCTAATTGGCTAGCTGCAGCCATTTCCCCTGCTCTGAGGAACATGGAGATTAGAATACAAGTTTTCAGCATTCAAGGAGCAAAAATGAGTCACACAACGGATAGACGACATCTCCGAGAGAGAGAGAGAGAGAGAGAGAGAGAGAGAGAGAGAGAGAGAGAGAGAGAGAGAGAGAGAGAGAGAGAGAGAGAGAGCATTGACAACAACGCCAAGGCTCCTTTTTACTTTGCGATGTCACTATTGCCAGACGTAGGGAGTAGTTATGAGGGAAATCTACACAGTTCCAGGTTGGGATATTATTTTTGATGATATATCATATTGCTAGTTGGCTGTACCTGCACCAAAACTCCAGTATTTTTCCTTCCTCCATCTTCTTGTTAAACTCGGGAGCCAATTCATTTTCAGCACTTCTATTTCCATGACTGATCAAAACGAGTTTTCTCATGGCTCTCTCTTGTGCCTCTGCAGCAGACATATGGTGAGCAATATGTTCGGGGACATCAAATCGCAATAAAATCACAGTATCGAATCACAATACATTTTAGAATCATGAGAATCGTTATACATCGTATCATGAGAATATCATATCGTGAGGTCCCTGGTAATTCCCAGCTCTACTGTAGTAGGGAGGCAGAGTTGAAGCTTTGGGAAATGGTGCAACTCTCATGTTTTTGAGGTGAGATGAGAAGTGACTCACAAAGGAGTTTATATAAGGTATGAGTTACTGAACTGAGCTCACCTGACCAACCTGGACAGAGGCAGAGGAGTAAAGACCCACAGGACATCAATATAAGATGTGACCTTAAGCCAATCTCCCTTCTGTGCCGAACAGAACAGTGACATAAAGTCAAACATGGTTTCATGTATGTAATGCTGTACTCGTACTGTGCACAGACACAGTACAGGGTCAATCCATTTGAATTCCATCACTTCTTGAAAGCAGCTCTTTTGATTTGAATGAAACCGTAGGAGTGCTCAGAAAATCTAAAAGGCCAAAACATGCAAGAGATAAGTTGACCATTTTGCATACCCCACCATGCCATGAGAAATCCATGTCTTCATCACCGGAAACGATAAACGGTTGAGATTGATATAATTTACTACTTTTTAAAAATAAAAAATGCAAAACGTTCAACCTTAAAAGTAAATTGTCTAAACACGCGTAAACTCATACATATTCATATGTTGTAGCTTAGACCCTATTTGACTTCTGAGGTTTTAGTGTTGTGACCGTCATCGGTTGAGACACAACATGCTCTTGAATACAACACGGTGGGTGTCATGTTTTGGCTGATAAATGTACAGACACTTCAACTTTCAAATGGCACAACAAAGATGATTTGAGGTCCACACATCAGGGTGTTGACTTGTTTTGGAATATCTGCTGTTTTATATGATACTGACAATCCATAGGAAACCCAATGAAATCATAGAAATATAGATGATAGAATATACATGAACATTTAAGTTGACATTTGACAGTGGGTGGCCCGGTGGTCACCTTTGCGGTAGTCATTGAAAGTTAAAATTTAAATTCAATTTATAAACTCAGCAAAAAAAGAAACGTCCTCTCACTGTCAACTGCGTTTATTTTCAGCAAACTTAACATGTGTAAATATTTGTATGAACATAACAAAATTCAACAACAGACATAAACTGAACAATTTCCACAGATATGTGACATAAATTGAATAATGTGTCCCAGAACAATTCAAAAGTAACAGTCAGTATCTGGTGTGGCCACCAGCTGCATTAAGTACTGCAGTGCTCATGGACTGCACCAGATTTGCCAGTTCTTGCTGTGTGATGTTACCCCACTCTTCCACCAAGGCAAATGCAAATTCCTGGACATTTCTGAGGCCCTAGCCCTCACCCTCCGATCCAACAGGTCCCAGACGTACTCAATGGGATTGAGATCCAGGCTCTTCGCTGCCCATGGCAGAACACTGACATTCCTGTCTTGCAGGAAATCACTCACAGAACGAGCAATATGGCTGGTGACATTGTCATACTGGAGGGTCATGTCAGGATGAGCCTGCAGGAAGGGTACCACGTGAGGGAAGAAGATGTCTTCCCTGTAACGCACAGCGTTGAGATTGCCTGCAATGACAAAGAGCTCAGTCCGATGATGCAGTGACACACCACCCCAGACCATGACGGACCCTCCACCTCCAAATCGATCCCGCTCCAGAGTACAGACCTTGGTGTAATGCTCATTCCTTCGACGATAAACGCAAATCCGACCATCAACCCTGGTGAGACAAAACCAGGACTCGTCAAAGAGCACTTTTTGCCAGTCCTGTCTGGTCCAGCGATGGTGGGTTTGTGCCCATAGGCGACGTTGTAGCCGGTGATGTCTAGTGAGGACCTGCCTTACAACAGGCCTACAAGCCCTCAGCCCAGCCTCTCTCAGCCTATTGCGGACAGTCTGAGCACTGATGGAGGGATTGTGCGTTCCTGGTATAACTCGGGCAGTTGTTGTAGCCATCCTGTACCTGTCCCGCAGGTGTGATGTTCGGATGTACCGATCCTGTGCAGGTGTTGTTACACGTGGTCTGACACTGCGAGGATGATCAGCTGTCCGTCCTTTCTCCCTGTAGCGCTGTCTTAGGTGTCTCACAATACGGACATTGCAATTTATTGCCCTGGCCACATCTGCAGTCCTCATGCCTCCTTGCAGCATGCCTAAGGCACGTTCGTGCAGATGACCAGGGATCCTGGGAATCTTTCTTTTGGTGTTTTTCAGAGTCAGTAGAAAGGCCTCTTTAGTGTCCTACGTTTTCATAACTGTGATGTTAATTGCCTACAGTCTGTAAGCTGTTAGTGTCTTAACGACCATTCCACAGGTGCATGTTCATGAATTGTCTATGGTTCATTGAACAAGCATGGGAAACAGTGTTAAAACCCTTTACAATGAAGATATGTGAAGGTATTTGGATTTTTACGAATTATCTTTGAAAGACAGGGTCCTGACATTATTTTTTATTCATAACCATTTTTTTTCAATAAATGATAAAATCGTTTGATACCACTGTTTGTAAGCTTTTGAATTATGTAAACCGTTCATATTTTCCAGTAATGAAGAAATGGATGTCTCTTTCATGGGCAAACATGTATGGAAAGTTTTGCTTAAATCAATTTAAACAACAACAACAAATATTGCTGTCAAAAAGTAATGGAATTAAAAATGGATTTACCCTATAGGCACACACACACACACACACACACACACACACACACACACACATTTAAAAGCAACCCTTCTTCAATAGAACACCGCCTATGAATGACTCCCTTTCAAGTGAATTTCCCATCCGGTTGGCATCATAACTCTGGCAGGAAAACAAGAATGGTAAAATAACACACCATATCTGCCTGCTACCAGTCAGAAAAGAAAGGCAGACATTTACATTCACAAGTATCAATCAACCCAGCCACCAGCTATAATTCCATTAATCAGCATAATTGGCTCTCATCAACAGCATACAGATGCCATCACTCAAAATCCAATATACCACTTGAAGACAAACATTGCCATTTTTCCCACAACACTGATATTCTCTCCCTGTGTGTGTGTGTGTGTGTGTGTGTGTGTGTGTGTGTATCATACTGGATTATTTTAGAAGAAGAGAGTGTGTGTGTCTCTTCTACTGACTGGATCTAGAAGAAGTGGATCTTGTCTGCATTACGGCCCACTAGATTACACTTGTGTATCTGGTTAACTTCACACTGCGTGGGCCCCAGTGGAGGTCATGTGACGAAAATAGGCCATGGGACAATAATCCACTCAAACGTACTGTAGCTTACACACTCTCACAGAAATCACACAAGCCAGCTGGTGTGGATCGTTGTATTCCGGTCTCTTTTTCTGTGGTCGGCACGCAAAACACACACACACCTGAAATCCTAGGAGTCCTAGGAAATAATTATTCCTGGATGTGTGTGTGTGTGACAGTGAGTAGTGATGAGGGTTGATGTTAGCTTGTCATCCTCCTGACAGATACATTAGGAGAGCACTGGGGGGTTGTCCTATCTCTCCATCATATAGTATGAGCAACAACATGCCTCAACATTATGTAATGACCACTCAACACTGTCTACCCGTACTGTATGATCTAATGACAACACTATCTACCCATACTGGATGATCTAATGACAACACTGTCTACCCATACTGTATGATCTAATGACAACACTGTCTACCCATACTGTATGATCTAATGACCTAACTGTCTACCCATACTGTATGATCTAATGACAACACTGTCTACCCATACTGGATGATCTAATGACAACACTGTCTACCCATACTGTATGATCTAATGACCTAACTGTCTACCCATACTGTATGATCTAATGACAACACTGTCTACCCATACTGGATGATCTAATGACAACACTGTCTACCCATACTGTATGATCTAATGACAACACTGTCTACCCATACTGTATGATATAAAGGCAACACTGTCTACCCATACTGTATGATTTAATGACAACACTGCCTACCAGTACTGTATGATATAAAGACAACACTGCCTACCCAAACTGTATGATATAATGGCATTACTGTCTACCCATACTGTATGATTTAATGACAACACTATCTACCAGTACTGTATGATCTAATGGCATCACTGTCTACCCATACTGTATGATCTAATGACAACACTCTCTACCCATACTGTCTGATCTAATGACATTACTGTCTACCCATACTATATGATCTAATGACATTACTGTCTACCCATACTATATGATATAAAGACAACACTGTCTACCCGTACTGTATGATCTAATGACAACACTATCTACCCATACTATATGATCTAATGACAACACTATCTACCCATACTGGATGATCTAATGACAACACTATCTACCTATACTGTCTGATCTAATGAGATTTTCTACCCATACTGTATGATCTAATGACATTACTATCTACCCATACTGTATGAACTAATGACAACACTATCTACCCATACTGTCTGATCTAATGACAACACTATCTACCCATACTGTCTGATCTAATGACATCACTGTTTACCCATACTGTCTGATCTAATGACATCACTGTCTACCCATACTGTATGATCTAGTGACAACACTATCAACCCATACTGTCTGATCTAATGGCATTACTGTCTACCCATACTGTATGATCTAGTGACAACACTATCAACCCATACTGTCTGATCTAATGGCATTACTGTCAACCCATACTGTATAATCTAATGGCATTACTATCTACCCATACTGTATGATCTAATGACATTACTATCTACCCATACTGTATGATCTAATGACATTACTATCTACCCATACTGTCTGATCTAATGACATCACTATCTACCCATACTGTATGATTTAATGACATCACTATCTACCCATACTGTATGATCTAATGACAACACTATCTACCCATACTGTATGATCTAATGACATCACTGTCTACCCACACTGTATGATCTAATGACATCACTGTCTACCCACACTGTATGATCTAATGAGATCACTGTCTACCCACACTGTATGATCTAATGACATCACTGTCTACCCACACTGTATGATCTAATGAGATCACTGTCTCGATCACTGTCTACCCATACCGTATGATCGAATGACAACACTATCTACCCATACTGTCTGATCTAATGACAACACTATCTACCCATACTGGATGATCTAATGACAACACTGTCTACCCATACTGTATGATCTAATGACCTAACTGTCTACCCATACTGTATGATCTAATGACAACACTGTCTACCCATACTGGATGATCTAATGACAACACTGTCTACCCATACTGTATGATCTAATGACCTAACTGTCTACCCATACTGTATGATCTAATGACAACACTGTCTACCCATACTGTATGATCTAATGACAACACTGTCTACCCATACTGTATGATATAAAGGCAACACTGTCTACCCATACTGTCTGATCTAATGACAACACTATCTACCCATACTGACTGATCTAATGACCTAACTGTCTACCCATACTATATGATCTAATGACATTACTGTCTACCCATACTATATGATATAAAGACAACACTGTCTACCCGTACTGTATGATCTAATGACAACACTATCTACCCATACTATATGATCTAATGACAACACTATCTACCCATACTGGATGATCTAATGACAACACTATCTACCCATACTGTCTGATCTAATGAGATTATTGTCTACCCATACTGTATGATCTAATGACATTACTATCTACCCATACTGTATGAACTAATGACAACACTATCTACCCATACTGTCTGATCTAATGACATCACTGTTTACCCATACTGTATGATCTAATGACAACACTATCAACCCATACTGTATGATCTAATGACATTACTATCTACCCATACTGTATGATCTAATGACATCACTGTCTACCCATACTGTATGATCTAGTGACAACACTATCAACCCATACTGTATGATCTAATGACATCACTGTCTACCCATACTGTATGATCTAGTGACAACACTATCAACCCATACTGTCTGATCTAATGGCATTACTGTCAACCCATACTGTATAATCTAATGGCATTACTATCTACCCATACTGTATGATCTAATGACATTACTATCTACCCATACTGTCTGATCTAATGACAACACTATCAACCCATACTGTATGATCTAATGACATTACTATCTACCCATACTGTATGATCTAATGACATCACTGTCTACCCATACTGTATGATCTAGTGACAACACTATCAACCCATACTGTCTGATCTAATGGCATTACTGTCAACCCATACTGTATAATCTAATGGCATTACTATCTACCCATACTGTATGATCTAATGACATTACTATCTACCCATACTGTCTGATCTAATGACATCACTATCTACCCATACTGTATGATTTAATGACATCACTATCTACCCATACTGTATGATCTAATGACAACACTATCTACCCATACTGTATGATCTAATGACATCACTGTCTACCCACACTGTATGATCTAATGACATCACTGTCTACCCACACTGTATGATCTAATGAGATCACTGTCTACCCACACTGTATGATCTAATGACATCACTGTCTACCCACACTGTATGATCTAATGACATCACTGTCTACCCACACTGTATGATCTAATGAGATCACTGTCTCGATCACTGTCTACCCATACCGTATGATCGAATGACAACACTATCTAACCATACTGTCTGATCTAATGACAACACTATCTACCCATACTGTCTGATCTAATGACAACACTATCTACCCATACTGTCTGATCTAATGACAACACTATCTACCCATACTGTATGATCTAATGACAACACTGTCTACCCATACTGTATGATCTAATGACCTAACTGTCTACCCATACTGTATGATCTAATGACAACACTGTCAACCCATACTGGATGATCTAATGACAACACTGTCTACCCATACTGTATGATCTAATGACCTAACTGTCTACCCATACTGTATGATCTAATGACAACACTGTCTACCCATACTGGATGATCTAATGACAACACTGTCTACCCATACTGTATGATCTAATGACAACACTGTCTACCCATACTGTATGATATAAAGGCAACACTGTCTACCCATACTGTATGATTTAATGACAACACTATCTACCAGTACTGTATGATATAAAGACAACACTGCCTACCCATACTGTATGATATAATGGCATTACTGTCTACCCATACTGTATGATTTAATGACAACACTATCTACCAGTACTGTATGATCTAATGGCATCACTGTCTACCCATACTGTATGATCTAATGACAACACTCTCTACCCATACTGTCTGATCTAATGACATTACTGTCTACCCATACTATATGATCTAATGACATTACTGTCTACCCATACTATATGATATAAAGACAACACTGTCTACCCGTACTGTATGATCTAATGACAACACTATCTACCCATACTGTCTGATCTAATGACATCACTGTTTACCCATACTGTATGATCTAATGACAACACTATCAACCCATACTGTATGATCTAATGACATTACTATCTACCCATACTGTATGATCTAATGACATCACTGTCTACCCATACTGTATGATCTAGTGACAACACTATCAACCCATACTGTATGATCTAATGACATCACTGTCTACCCATACTGTATGATCTAGTGACAACACTATCAACCCATACTGTCTGATCTAATGGCATTACTGTCAACCCATACTGTATAATCTAATGGCATTACTATCTACCCATACTGTATGATCTAATGACATTACTATCTACCCATACTGTCTGATCTAATGACAACACTATCAACCCATACTGTATGATCTAATGACATTACTATCTACCCATACTGTATGATCTAATGACATCACTGTCTACCCATACTGTATGATCTAGTGACAACACTATCAACCCATACTGTCTGATCTAATGGCATTACTGTCAACCCATACTGTATAATCTAATGGCATTACTATCTACCCATACTGTATGATCTAATGACATTACTATCTACCCATACTGTCTGATCTAATGACATCACTATCTACCCATACTGTATGATTTAATGACATCACTATCTAGCCATACTGTATGATCTAATGACAACACTATCTACCCATACTGTATGATCTAATGACATCACTGTCTACCCACACTGTATGATCTAATGACATCACTGTCTACCCACACTGTATGATCTAATGAGATCACTGTCTACCCACACTGTATGATCTAATGACATCACTGTCTACCCACACTGTATGATCTAATGACATCACTGTCTACCCACACTGTATGATCTAATGAGATCACTGTCTCGATCACTGTCTACCCATACCGTATGATCGAATGACAACACTATCTAACCATACTGTCTGATCTAATGACAACACTATCTACCCATACTGTCTGATCTAATGACAACACTATCTACCCATACTGTATGATCTAATGACAACACTGTCTACCCATACTGTATGATCTAATGACCTAACTGTCTACCCATACTGTATGATCTAATGACAACACTGTCAACCCATACTGGATGATCTAATGACAACACTGTCTACCCATACTGTATGATCTAATGACCTAACTGTCTACCCATACTGTATGATCTAATGACAACACTGGATGATCTAATGACAACACTGTCTACCCATACTGTATGATCTAATGACAACACTGTCTACCCATACTGTATGATATAAAGGCAACACTGTCTACCCATACTGTATGATTTAATGACAACACTATCTACCAGTACTGTATGATATAAAGACAACACTGCCTACCCATACTGTATGATATAATGGCATTACTGTCTACCCATACTGTATGATTTAATGACAACACTATCTACCAGTACTGTATGATCTAATGGCATCACTGTCTACCCATACTGTATGATCTAATGACAACACTCTCTACCCATACTGTCTGATCTAATGACATTACTGTCTACCCATACTATATGATCTAATGACATTACTGTCTACCCATACTATATGATATAAAGACAACACTGTCTACCCGTACTGTATGATCTAATGACAACACTATCTACCCATACTGTCTGATCTAATGACAACACTATCTACCCATACTGACTGATCTAATGACATTACTGTCTACCCGTACTGTATGATCTAATGACAACACTATCTACCCATACTATATGATCTAATGACAACACTATCTACCCATACTGGATGATCTAATGACAACACTATCTACCCATACTGTCTGATCTAATGAGATTATTGTCTACCCATACTGTATGATCTAATGACATTACTATCTACCCATACTGTATGAACTAATGACAACACTATCAACCCATACTGTCTGATCTAATGACAACACTATCTACCCATACTGTCTGATCTAATGACATCACTGTTTACCCATACTGTATGATCTAATGACAACACTATCAACCCATACTGTATGATCTAATGACATTACTATCTACCCATACTGTATGATCTAATGACATCACTGTCTACCCATACTGTATGATCTAGTGACAACACTATCAACCCATACTGTCTGATCTAATGGCATTACTGTCTACCCATACTGTATGATCTAGTGACAACACTATCAACCCATACTGTCTGATCTAATGGCATTACTGTCAACCCATACTGTATAATCTAATGACATTACTATCTACCCATACTGTATGATCTAATGACATTACTATCTACCCATACTGTCTGATCTAATGACATCACTATCTACCCATACTGTATGATTTAATGACATCACTATCTACCCATACTGTATGATCTAATGACAACACTATCTACCCATACTGTATGATCTAATGACATTACTATCTACCCATACTGTCTGATCTAATGACATCACTATCTACCCATACTGTCTGATCTAATGACATCACTATCTACCCATACTGTATGATCTAATGACAACACTATCTACCCATACTGTATGATCTAATGACATTACTGTCTACCCATACTGTCTGATCTAATGACATTACTGTCTACCCATACTGTCTGATCTAATGACATTACTATCTACCCATACTGTATGATCTAATGAGATCACTGTCTCGATCACTGTCTACCCATACCGTATGATCGAATGACAACACTATCTACCCATACTGTCTGATCTAATGACAACACTATCTACCCATACTGTCTGATCTAATGACAACACTATCTACCCATACTGTATGATCTAATGACAACACTATCTACCCATACTGTCTGATCTAATGACAACACTATCTACCCATACTGTCTGATCTAATGACAACACTATCTACCCATACTGTCTGATCTAATGACAACACTATCTACCTATACTGTCTGATCTAACGACTGTCTCCTTGCTACTCTCATAAGTGCTGTAACAATACCACTGATGGTGATGGAGTAATATCATGTTATAGAAAGTTAGTCTTTGAGTGTGTGTGTGTGTGTGTGTGTCTTCAGAGGTACAGTATCCTAGTCATGTCACCCAGAGAACACAAGCAATCCCTCTTGTGTATGGTACAGCAATACAACCTTGAGGAACCAAAGAGCCCCTTGCCGTCGAGAGCAGTGAAAGACAAAACAAACCAGATAGAAGGAGAAAGAAAAGAAAACAGAGAAGTAATTGTCTTCTCTCTCTCCAGAACAAAACTTAAACCAATATTATACAGAGCAGCCGAACAGAGAGAGGAAAATAAAACCTTTCTGTGGTTTACAGATTTTGCAAAGCGCAGAAAAAAATCCCCCCACCACAAAATTTCTCCTGTGTGTGCAGGAATTTGCAGTGCTGGTGTGTGTATAATAAAATTGGACGATTACCTGAAAAAATGAATAAAGCCTGTATTTATTCTTCTTACACTACAGAGTGAAACAAACCCAAGAGAAAAGGAATGAGAAAAGCAGAGAGCTGATAGGCAACTTAGTATACTGTATATACTGTATATACTTAATATACTCCTTGACTCTCATTCAACTTAGAAATGATCACTACAACTCAAGTTATTAACCTTCCTAATAACACCATTCACCATTTTGCTGAACCTGCATCAACAGAGAAGTAGCTACTTTAGGGTCTCTCTAGCCCATTGACTAATTCTATTTATTTGGTCTAGCCTACAGGTAATGATAGCAGGAAGCTATCAGCCCAAGACATAATGGAATTGTGCCTTCAGTGAGCCAGACACAGTTTGAAACAGCAGAGCTGTCGCCCCGCAGTTCAATCTCATGTCTCCGTGAACGGGGGTAAGATTGAATCTTTCATTAGAGACGGGCAGTAAACAAAATCCGAGCAGAAATATAACTGTGTGAGCATGCGGCTGAACAGAGCCCTGGTTTCCCAACCCCCTCCGAGGCACTGTGTGTGGGGGAGATGGAATGCCTGATGACGGCACCAGATTATTGCTTCCATATTACAGGGAAATCAGGAAAGCTCAGGTCTTATACAAAGCTCACCACAGCTTCATCAGCAGTTTGTCTGACTCAGACTAGCTGGGAACTCGCTTTCATTTGGCCAGTATGGACAGAAGGGATAAAGTAGCAGAAACCAACTAAGATGATGCTATGTCTTTGGTGGAATACTGGATGGCAGGGAAGTATTACAGGTCCAGGATTATATCCAGTCGCTACAGTACCCTTTCTTCCAACTGTATCTCTCAGTAAGGTGCTTTTCAATAGGAGTCAGTGGCAGCAAGCCTTGGACTGACCAAGTGAGTGCTCACAGAGTGATCCAAAGACATACTTCTCCTCTAAACCAATAATCATTAGCCAAAGCACCAAATGCATTGTGGCTCACCTGTGATCTTTCTCCATGAAAAGGAGGTCCACCTGGTGCAACAAGGGAGCCTTTCCATATGTAGTCCAGATTGGTGACACAGTGACAGTGTCCCTCTCCTCCGCCCCGTCCCTGTCCCCTGCAGTCCCCAGGGAGTGGTGGTGTGGTCTGCATAAACCCATTACTTAACAGGCCATCATAATTAAGGAGAGGGAGAAGCTAACGCTGTCCAGCCTGGCCTACTTTACCCATGAGCTTCCCCTGACACCGATACTCTTTCTAGTTAGAATAAAGACAAAGACCCACAAGCTGAACTCCCCCATCTCTCTGGATGAACTGACCTGTACTGTGCTGTGGCCTTGGTTCTGTCCTACAGCTCTGTACTGTGCTGTGGCCTTGGCTCTGTCCTACAGCTCTGTACTGTACTGTACTGTGGCCTTGGTTCTGTCCTACAGCTCTGTACTGTGCTGTGGCCTTGGCTCTGTCCTACAGCTCTGTACTGTACTGTGGCCTTGGCTCTGTCCTACAGCTCTGTACTGTACTGTACTGTGGCCTTGGTTCTGTCCTACAGCTCTGTACTGTGCTGTGGCCTTGGTTCTGTCCTACAGCTCTGTACTGTACTGTGCTGTGGCCTTGGCTCTGTCCTACAGCTCTGTACTGTACTGTGCTGTGGCCTTGGCTCTGTCCTACAGCTCTGTACTGTACTGTGCTGTGGCCTTGGCTCTGTCCTACAGCTCTGTACTGTACTGTGTTGTGGCCTTGTCTCTGTCCTACAGCTCTGTACTGTACTGTGGCCTTGGCTCTGTCCTACAGCTCTGTACTGTGCTGTGGCCTTGGTTCTGTCCTACAGCTCTGTACTGTACTGTGTTGTGGCCTTGTCTCTGTCCTACAGCTCTGTACTGTACTGTGCTGTGGCCTTGGTTCTGTCCTACAGCTCTGTACTGTACTGTGGCCTTGGCTCTGTCCTACAGCTCTGTACTGTGCTGTGGCCTTGGTTCTGTCCTACAGCTCTGTACTGTACTGTGCTGTGGCCTTGGTTCTGTCCTACAGCTCTGTACTGTACTGTGGCCTTGGCTCTGTCCTACAGCTCTGTACTGTACTGTGGCCTTGGCTCTGTCCTACAGCTCTGTACTGTGCTGTGCTGTGGCCTTGGTTCTGTCCTACAGCTCTGTACTGTACTGTGCTGTGGCCTTGGTTCTGTCCTACAGCTCTGTACTGTACTGTGCTGTGGCCTTGGTTCTGTCCTACAGCTCTGTACTGTACTGTGCTGTGGCCTTGGTTCTGTCCTACAGCTCTGTACTGTACTGTGGCCTTGGCTCTGTCCTACAGCTCTGTACTGTACTGTGTTGTGGCCTTGGTTCTGTCCTACAGCTCTGTACTGTACTGTGCTGTGGCCTTGGTTCTGTCCTACAGCTCTGTACTGTGCTGTGGCCTTGGCTCTGTCCTACAGCTCTGTACTGTACTGTGCTGTGGCCTTGGTTCTGTCCTACAGCTCTGTACTGTACTGTGGCCTTGGCTCTGTCCTACAGCTCTGTACTGTACTGTGCTGTGGCCTTGGTTCTGTCCTACAGCTCTGTACTGTACTGTGCTGTGGCCTTGGTTCTGTCCTACAGCTCTGTACTGTGCTGTGGCCTTGGTTCTGTCCTACAGCTCTGTACTGTACTGTGCTGTGGCCTTGGCTCTGTCCTACAGCTCTGTACTGTGCTGTGGCCTTGGTTCTGTCCTACAGCTCTGTACTGTACTGTGCTGTGGCCTTGGTTCTGTCCTACAGCTCTGTACTGTACTGTGCTGTGGCCTTGGTTCTGTCCTACAGCTCTGTACTGTGCTGTGGCCTTGGTTCTGTCCTACAGCTCTGTACTGTACTGTGCTGTGGCCTTGGTTCTGTCCTACAGCTCTGTACTGTACTGTGGCCTTGGCTCTGTCCTACAGCTCTGTACTGTACTGTGTTGTGGCCTTGGCTCTGTCCTACAGCTCTGTACTGTACTGTGGCCTTGGCTCTGTCCTACAGCTCTGTACTGTACTGTGGCCTTGGCTCTGTCCTACAGCTCTGTACTGTACTGTGCTGTGGCCTTGGTTCTGTCCTACAGCTCTGTACTGTACTGTGTTGTGGCCTTGGCTCTGTCCTACAGCTCTGTACTGTGCTGTGGCCTTGGCTTTGTCCTACAGCTCTGTACTGTACTGTGTTGTGGCCTTGGCTCTGTCCTACAGCTCTGTACTGTACTGTGGCCTTGGCTCTGTCCTACAGCTCTGTACTGTACTGTGCTGTGGCCTTGTCTCTGTCCTACAGCTCTGTACTGTACTGTGCTGTGGCCTTGGCTCTGTCCTACAGCTCTGTACTGTACTGTGGCCTTGGCTCTGTCCTACAGCTCTGTACTGTACTGTGCTGTGGCCTTGTCTCTGTCCTACAGCTCTGTACTGTGCTGTGGCCTTGGCTTTGTCCTACAGCTCTGTACTGTACTGTGTTGTGGCCTTGGCTCTGTCCTACAGCTCTGTACTGTACTGTGGCCTTGGCTCTGTCCTACAGCTCTGTACTGTACTGTGCTGTGGCCTTGTCTCTGTCCTACAGCTCTGTACTGTACTGTGCTGTGGCCTTGTCTCTGTCCTACAGCTCTGTACTGTACTGTGGCCTTGGCTCTGTCCTACAGCTCTGTACTGTACTGTGCTGTGGCCTTGTCTCTGTCCTACAGCTCTGTACTGTACTGTGCTGTGGCCTTGGCTCTGTCCTACAGCTCTGTACTGTACTGTGTTGTGGCCTTGGCTCTGTCCTACAGCTCTGTACTGTACTGTGGCCTTGGCTCTGTCCTACAGCTCTGTACTGTGCTGTGGCCTTGGTTCTGTCCTACAGCTCTGTACTGTACTGTGCTGTGGCCTTGGTTCTGTCCTACAGCTCTGTACTGTACTGTGGCCTTGGCTCTGTCCTACAGCTCTGTACTGTACTGTGGCCTTGGCTCTGTCCTACAGCTCTGTACTGTGCTGTGCTATGGCCTTGGTTCTGTCCTACAGCTCTGTACTGTACTGTGCTGTGGCCTTGGTTCTGTCCTACAGCTCTGTACTGTACTGTGCTGTGGCCTTGGTTCTGTCCTACAGCTCTGTACTGTACTGTGCTGTGGCCTTGGTTCTGTCCTACAGCTCTGTACTGTACTGTGGCCTTGGCTCTGTCCTACAGCTCTGTACTGTACTGTGTTGTGGCCTTGGTTCTGTCCTACAGCTCTGTACTGTACTGTGCTGTGGCCTTGGTTCTGTCCTACAGCTCTGTACTGTGCTGTGGCCTTGGCTCTGTCCTACAGCTCTGTACTGTACTGTGCTGTGGCCTTGGTTCTGTCCTACAGCTCTGTACTGTACTGTGGCCTTGGCTCTGTCCTACAGCTCTGTACTGTACTGTGCTGTGGCCTTGGTTCTGTCCTACAGCTCTGTACTGTACTGTGCTGTGGCCTTGGTTCTGTCCTACAGCTCTGTACTGTGCTGTGGCCTTGGTTCTGTCCTACAGCTCTGTACTGTACTGTGCTGTGGCCTTGGCTCTGTCCTACAGCTCTGTACTGTGCTGTGGCCTTGGTTCTGTCCTACAGCTCTGTACTGTACTGTGCTGTGGCCTTGGTTCTGTCCTACAGCTCTGTACTGTACTGTGCTGTGGCCTTGGTTCTGTCCTACAGCTCTGTACTGTGCTGTGGCCTTGGTTCTGTCCTACAGCTCTGTACTGTACTGTGCTGTGGCCTTGGTTCTGTCCTACAGCTCTGTACTGTACTGTGGCCTTGGCTCTGTCCTACAGCTCTGTACTGTACTGTGTTGTGGCCTTGGCTCTGTCCTACAGCTCTGTACTGTACTGTGGCCTTGGCTCTGTCCTACAGCTCTGTACTGTACTGTGGCCTTGGCTCTGTCCTACAGCTCTGTACTGTACTGTGCTGTGGCCTTGGTTCTGTCCTACAGCTCTGTACTGTACTGTGTTGTGGCCTTGGCTCTGTCCTACAGCTCTGTACTGTGCTGTGGCCTTGGCTTTGTCCTACAGCTCTGTACTGTACTGTGTTGTGGCCTTGGCTCTGTCCTACAGCTCTGTACTGTACTGTGGCCTTGGCTCTGTCCTACAGCTCTGTACTGTACTGTGCTGTGGCCTTGTCTCTGTCCTACAGCTCTGTACTGTACTGTGCTGTGGCCTTGGCTCTGTCCTACAGCTCTGTACTGTACTGTGGCCTTGGCTCTGTCCTACAGCTCTGTACTGTACTGTGCTGTGGCCTTGTCTCTGTCCTACAGCTCTGTACTGTGCTGTGGCCTTGGCTTTGTCCTACAGCTCTGTACTGTACTGTGTTGTGGCCTTGGCTCTGTCCTACAGCTCTGTACTGTACTGTGGCCTTGGCTCTGTCCTACAGCTCTGTACTGTACTGTGCTGTGGCCTTGTCTCTGTCCTACAGCTCTGTACTGTACTGTGCTGTGGCCTTGTCTCTGTCCTACAGCTCTGTACTGTACTGTGGCCTTGGCTCTGTCCTACAGCTCTGTACTGTACTGTGCTGTGGCCTTGTCTCTGTCCTACAGCTCTGTACTGTACTGTGCTGTGGCCTTGGCTCTGTCCTACAGCTCTGTACTGTACTGTGTTGTGGCCTTGGCTCTGTCCTACAGCTCTGTACTGTACTGTGCTGTGGCCTTGGCTCTGTCCTACAGCTCTGTACTGTACTGTGCTGTGGCCTTGGCTCTGTCCTACAGCTCTGTACTGTACTGTGCTGTGGCCTTGGCTCTGTCCTACAGCTCTGTACTGTACTGTGCTGTGGCCTTGGTTCTGTCCTACAGCTCTGTACTGTACTGTGGCCTTGTCTCTGTCCTACAGCTCTGTACTGTGCTGTGGCCTTGGCTCTGTCCTACAGCTCTGTACTGTGCTGTGGCCTTGGTTCTGTCCTACAGCTCTGTACTGTGCTGTGGCCTTGGTTCTGTCCTACAGCTCTGTACTGTACTGTGCTGTGGCCTTGGTTCTGTCCTACAGCTCTGTACTGTACTGTGGCCTTGGCTCTGTCCTACAGCTCTGTACTGTACTGTGTTGTGGCCTTGGTTCTGTCCTACAGCTCTGTACTGTACTGTGCTGTGGCCTTGGTTCTGTCCTACAGCTCTGTACTGTGCTGTGGCCTTGGCTCTGTCCTACAGCTCTGTACTGTACTGTGCTGTGGCCTTGGTTCTGTCCTACAGCTCTGTACTGTACTGTGGCCTTGGCTCTGTCCTACAGCTCTGTACTGTACTGTGCTGTGGCCTTGGTTCTGTCCTACAGCTCTGTACTGTACTGTGCTGTGGCCTTGGTTCTGTCCTACAGCTCTGTACTGTGCTGTGGCCTTGGTTCTGTCCTACAGCTCTGTACTGTACTGTGCTGTGGCCTTGGCTCTGTCCTACAGCTCTGTACTGTGCTGTGGCCTTGGTTCTGTCCTACAGCTCTGTACTGTACTGTGCTGTGGCCTTGGTTCTGTCCTACAGCTCTGTACTGTACTGTGCTGTGGCCTTGGTTCTGTCCTACAGCTCTGTACTGTGCTGTGGCCTTGGTTCTGTCCTACAGCTCTGTACTGTACTGTGCTGTGGCCTTGGTTCTGTCCTACAGCTCTGTACTGTACTGTGGCCTTGGCTCTGTCCTACAGCTCTGTACTGTACTGTGTTGTGGCCTTGGCTCTGTCCTACAGCTCTGTACTGTACTGTGGCCTTGGCTCTGTCCTACAGCTCTGTACTGTACTGTGGCCTTGGCTCTGTCCTACAGCTCTGTACTGTACTGTGCTGTGGCCTTGGTTCTGTCCTACAGCTCTGTACTGTACTGTGTTGTGGCCTTGGCTCTGTCCTACAGCTCTGTACTGTGCTGTGGCCTTGGCTTTGTCCTACAGCTCTGTACTGTACTGTGTTGTGGCCTTGGCTCTGTCCTACAGCTCTGTACTGTACTGTGGCCTTGGCTCTGTCCTACAGCTCTGTACTGTACTGTGCTGTGGCCTTGTCTCTGTCCTACAGCTCTGTACTGTACTGTGCTGTGGCCTTGTCTCTGTCCTACAGCTCTGTACTGTACTGTGGCCTTGGCTCTGTCCTACAGCTCTGTACTGTACTGTGCTGTGGCCTTGTCTCTGTCCTACAGCTCTGTACTGTGCTGTGGCCTTGGCTCTGTCCTACAGCTCTGTACTGTACTGTGCTGTGGCCTTGTCTCTGTCCTACAGCTCTGTACTGTACTGTGCTGTGGCCTTGTCTCTGTCCTACAGCTCTGTACTGTACTGTGGCCTTGGCTCTGTCCTACAGCTCTGTACTGTACTGTGCTGTGGCCTTGTCTCTGTCCTACAGCTCTGTACTGTACTGTGCTGTGGCCTTGGCTCTGTCCTACAGCTCTGTACTGTACTGTGTTGTGGCCTTGGCTCTGTCCTACAGCTCTGTACTGTACTGTGCTGTGGCCTTGGCTCTGTCCTACAGCTCTGTACTGTACTGTGCTGTGGCCTTGGCTCTGTCCTACAGCTCTGTACTGTACTGTGCTGTGGCCTTGGCTCTGTCCTACAGCTCTGTACTGTACTGTGCTGTGGCCTTGGTTCTGTCCTACAGCTCTGTACTGTACTGTGGCCTTGGCTCTGTCCTACAGCTCTGTACTGTACTGTGCTGTGGCCTTGGCTCTGTCCTACAGCTCTGTACTGTACTGTGGCCTTGTCTCTGTCCTACAGCTCTGTACTGTGCTGTGGCCTTGGCTCTGTCCTACAGCTCTGTACTGTACTGTGGCCTTGGCTCTGTCCTACAGCTCTGTACTGTGCTGTGGCCTTGGCTCTGTCCTACAGCTCTGTACTGTACTGTGTTGTGGCCTTGGTTCTGTCCTACAGCTCTGTACTGTGCTGTGCTGTGGCCTTGGCTCTGTCCTACAGCTCTGTACTGTACTGTGGCCTTGGCTCTGTCCTACAGCTCTGTACTGTACTGTGCTGTGGCCTTGTCTCTGTCCTACAGCTCTGTACTGTACTGTGCTGTGGCCTTGTCTCTGTCCTACAGCTCTGTACTGTACTGTGCTGTGGCCTTGGCTTTGTCCTACAGCTCTGTACTGTACTGTGCTGTGGCCTTGGCTCTGTCCTACAGCTCTGTACTGAACTGTACTGTGGCCTTGGCTCTGTCCTACAGCTCTGTACTGTACTGTGCTGTGGCCTTGGTTCTGTCCTACAGCTCTGTACTGTACTGTGCTGTGGCCTTGGCTCTGTCCTACAGCTCTGTACTGTGCTGTGGCCTTGGCTCTGTCCTACAGCTCTGTACTGTACTGTACTGTGGCCTTGGCTCTGTCCTACAGCTCTGTACTGTACTGTGCTGTGGCCTTGGCTCTGTCCTACAGCTCTGTACTGTACTGTGTTGTGGCCTTGGCTCTGTCCTACAGCTCTGTACTGTGCTGTGTTGTGGCCTTGGCTCTGTCCTACAGCTCTGTACTGTACTGTGTTGTGGCCTTGGCTCTGTCCTACAGCTCTGTACTGTACTGTGCTGTGGCCTTGGCTCTGTCCTACAGCTCTGTACTGGACTGGAGGGAAGACACTGACCATGGGAGGAGTCTGAAGTTCATAGAGGTCCATACATTCCATTATTCAACACAACACACTACCATAGGAATTAGGCTGCATTTTAACCAAGGAAGTAATTTAGATTCTTACTCCATGTCTAGGAATGATTTGTTTACAACAAGGTAAAGAAAAGTTTGAGTTCTGCAAGTGTTACTGGTGCAGAACAGAACAGCCAGTTAGTGTGAGACACTGCAGGAGAGAGAAAAGGGTGGTGAGGAGAGGAGAGGAGAAGGAGGAGGGGGTGAATCTGTCATGTGAGACTGGTCAGAGTGACACTGATATTACACAACAGAAGACCTGGCACGGCATCACACACAGAAACAAAACACAAATCCCAAGTCCCAACACACACAGAAATCACAGAAATCACACACACTCAGGAGGGACGCAGAATATTGAGCAAATGTGTGTGTGGGGGTATGTGTGTGTGAGTATGTGTGTGGGAGTATGTGTGTGGGAGTATCTGTGTGGGTGTAATTATGGGAGTATGTGTGTGGGGGTATGCGTGTGGGAGTATGCGTGTGGGAGTAAATGTGGGGGTGAGTGTGGGGGTATGTGTGTGGGAGTATATGTGTGGGAGTATGTGTGTGTGGGAGTATGTGTGTGGGAGTATGTGTGTGGGAGTGTAAGTGTGGGAGTAATTGTGGGAGTATGTGGGTGGGGGTATGTGTGTGGGAGTATGTGTGCGGGAGTATGTGTGTGGGAGTATGTGTGTGGGAGTGTGGGAGTATGTGTGTGGGAGAGTGTGGGGGTATGTGTGTGGGAGTATATGTGTGGGAGTATGTGTGTGGGAGTTTGTGTGTGGGAATAAATGCGGGGGTGAGTGTGGGGGTATGTGTGTGGGAGTATGTGTGTAGGAGTATATGTGTGGGGGGGTATGTGTGCGGGAGTATGTGTGGGGGGGTATGTGTGTGGGGGTAAGTGTGGCGGTATGCGTGTGGGAGTTTGTGTGTGGGAATAAATGCGGGGCTGAGTGTGGGGGTATGTGTGTGGGAATAAATGCGGGGCTGAGTGTGGGGGTATGTGTGTGGGAGTATATGTGTGGGAGTATGTGTGTGGGAGTATGTGTGTGGGAGTGTGGGAGTATGTGTGTGGGAGAGTGTGGGGGTATGTGTGTGGGAGTATATGTGTGGGAGTATGTGTGTGGGAGTTTGTGTGTGGGAATAAATGCGGGGGTGAGTGTGGGGGTATGTGTGTGGGAGTATGTGTAGGAGTATATGTGTGGGGGGGTATGTGTGCGGGAGTATGTGTGGGGGGGTATGTGTGTGGGGGTAAGTGTGGCGGTATGCGTGTGGGAGTATATGTGTGGGAGTATGTGTGTGGGAGTTTGTGTGTGGGAATAAATGCGGGGGTGAGTGTGGGGGTATGTGTGTGGGAGTATATGTGTTGGAGTATATGTGGGAGTATATGTGTGTGGGAGTATGTGTGTGGGAGAGTGTGGGGGTATGTGTGGGGGAGTATGTGTGGAGGAGTATATGTGTGTGGGAGTATGCGTGGGGGAGTATATGTGTGTGGGAGTATATGTGTGTGGGTGTATATGTGTGTAGGAGTATGTGTGTGGGGGTATGTGTGTGCGGGAGTATATGTGTGTGGGAGTATGTGTGTGTGGGGGGTATGTGTGTGGGGGTATGTATGTGGGAGTATGTGTGTGGGAGTATGTGGGCGGGAGTATGTGTGGGGAGGGTATGTGGGCGGGAGTATGTGTGGGGGTATGCGTGTGGGAGTATATGTGTGGGAGTATGCGTGTGGGAGTTTGTGTGTGGGAATAAATGCGGGGGTGAGTGTGGGGGTATGTGTGTGGGAGTATATGTGTGGGAGTATATGTGTGGGAGTATATGTGTGTGGGTGTATATGTGTGTAGGAGTATGTGTGTGGGGGTATGTGTGTGCGGGAGTATGTGTGTGTGGGAGTATGTGTGTGTGGGGGGTATGTGTGTGGGGGTATGTGTGTGGGAGTATGTGTGTGGGGGTATGTGGGCGGGAGTATGTGTGGGGGGGTATGTGTGGGGGGGTATGTGGGCAGGAGTATGTGTGGGGGGGTATGTGTGCGGGGGTATATGTGTGGGAGTATGTGTGTGGGAGTTTGTGTGTGGGAATAAATGCGGGGGTGAGTGTGGGGGTATGTGTGTGGGAGTATGTGTGTGGGAGTTTGTGTGTGGGAATAAAAGCGGGGGTGAGTGTGGGGAATGTGTGTGGGGGTATGTGTGTGGGAGTATATGTGTGGGAGTATATGTGTGTGGGAGTATGTGTGTGGGAGTATGTGTGTGGGAGTATATGTGTGTGGGAGTATATGTGTGTGGGAGTATATGTGTGTGGGTGTATATGTGTGTAGGAGTATGTGTGTGGGGGTATGTGTGTGCGGGAGTATATGTGTGTGGGAGATGTGTGTGTGGGGGGTATGTGTGTGGGGTTATGTGTGTGGGAGTATGTGTGTGGGAGTATGTGTGGGGGGGTATGTGGGCGGGAGTATGTGTGGGGGGGTATATGGGCGGGAGTATGTGTGCGGGGGTATGTGTGTGGGGGTATATGTGTGGGAGTATGTGTGTGGGAGTTTGTGTGTGGGAATAAATGCGGGGGTGAGTGTGGGGGTATGTGTGTGGGAGTATATGTGTGGGAGTACAGTGCCTTGCGAAAGTATTCGGCCCCCTTGAACTTTGCGACCTTTTGCCACATTTAATTTCACTTCAAACATAAAGATATAAAACTGTATTTTTTTGTGAAGAATCAACAACAAGTGGGACACAATCATGAAGTGGAACGACATTTATTGGATATTTCAAACTTTTTTAACAAATCAAAAACTGAAAAATTGGGCGTGCAAAATTATTCAGCCCCTTTACTTTCAGTGCAGCAAACTCTCTCCAGAAGTTCAGTGAGGATCTCTGAATGATCCAATGTTGACATAAATGACTAATGATGATAAATACAATCCACCTGTGTGTAATCAAGTCTCCGTATAAATGCACCTGCACTGTGATAGTCTCAGAGGTCCGTTAAAAGCGCAGAGAGCATCATGAAGAACAAGGAACACACCAGGCAGGTCCGAGATACTGTTGTGAAGAAGTTTAAAGCCGGATTTGGATACAAAAAGATTTCCCAAGCTTTAAACATCCCAAGGAGTACTGTGCAAGCGATAATATTGAAATGGAAGGAGTATCAGACCACTGCAAATCTACCAAGACCTGGCCGTCCCTCTAAACTTTCAGCTCATACAAGGAGAAGACTGATCAGAGATGCAGCCAAGAGGCCCATGATCACTCTGGATGAACTGCAGAGATCTACAGCTGAGGTGGGAGACTCTGTCCATAGGACAACAATCAGTTGTATATTGCACAAATCTGGCCTTTATGGAAGAGTGGCAAGAAGAAAGCCATTTCTTAAAGATATCCATAAAAAGTGTCGTTTAAAGTTTGCCACAAGCCACCTGGGAGACACACCAAACATGTGGAAGAAGGTGCTCTGGTCAGATGAAACCAAAATTGAACTTTTTGGCAACAATGCAAAACGTTATGTTTGGCGTAAAAGCAACACAGCTGAACACACCATCCCCACTGTCAAACATGGTAGTGGCAGCATCATGGTTTGGGCCTGCTTTTCTTCAGCAGGGACAGGGAAGATGGTTAAAATTGATGGGAAGATGGATGGAGCCAAATACAGGACCATTCTGGAAGAAAACCTGATGGAGTCTGCAAAAGACCTGAGACTGGGACGGAGATTTGTCTTCCAACAAGACAATGATCCAAAACATAAAGCAAAATCTACAATGGAATGGTTCAAAAATAAACATATCCAGGTGTTAGAATGGCCAAGTCAAAGTCTAGACCTGAATCCAATAGTGGTCTGATACTCCTTCCATTTCAATATTATCGCTTGCACAGTACTCCTTGGGATGTTTAAAGCTTGGGAAATCTTTTTGTATCCAAATCCGGCTTTAAACTTCTTCACAACAGTATCTCGGACCTGCCTGGTGTGTTCCTTGTTCTTCATGATGCTCTCTGCGCTTTTAACGGACCTCTGAGACTATCACAGTGCAGGTGCATTTATACGGAGACTTGATTACACACAGGTGGATTGTATTTATCATCATTAGTCATTTATGTCAACATTGGATCATTCAGAGATCCTCACTGAACTTCTGGAGAGAGTTTGCTGCACTGAAAGTAAAGGGGCTGAATAATTTTGCACGCCCAATTTTTCAGTTTTTGATTTGTTAAAAAAGTTTGAAATATCCAATAAATGTCGTTCCACTTCATGATTGTGTCCCACTTGTTGTTGATTCTTCACAAAAAAATACAGTTTTATATCTTTATGTTTGAAGCCTGAAATGTGGCAAAAGGTCGCAAAGTTCAAGGGGGCCGAATACTTTCGCAAGGCACTGTATATGTGTGGGAGTATATGTGTGTGGGAGTATATGTGTGTGGGAGTATGTGTGGGGGAGTAAATGTGGGGGTATGTGTGTGGGGGTATGTGTGTGGGAGTATATGTGTGTGGGAGTATGTGTGGGGGAGTATGTGTGGGGGAGTATGCGTGTGGGAGTATATGTGTGTGGGAGTATGTGTGGGGGAGTAAATGTGGGGGTATGTGTGTGGGGGTATGTGTGTGGGAGTATATGTGTGTGGGAGTATGTGTGGGGGAGTAAATGTGGGGGTATGTGTGTGGGGGTATGTGTGTGGGAGTATATGTGTGTGGGAGTATGTGTGGGGGAGTAAATGTGGGGGTATGTGTGTGGGAGTATGTGTGTGGGAGTATATGTGTGTGGGAGTATGTGTGGGGGAGTAAATGTGGGGGTATGTGTGTGGGGGTATGTGTGTGGGAGTATATGTGTGTGGGAGTATGTGTGTGGGAGTATGCGTGGGGGAGTATGTGTGGGGGAGTAAATGTGGGGGTATGTGTGTGGGGGTATGTGTGTGGGAGTATATGTGTGTGGGAGTATGTGTGTGGGAGTATGCGTGGGGGAGTATGTGTGGGGGAGTATGCGTGTGGGAGTATGCGTGTGGGAGTATGTATGTGGGAGTATGTATGTGGGAGTATATGTGTGTGGGAGTATATGTGTGTGGGAGTATATGTGTGTGGGAATATATGTGTGTGGGTGTATATGTGTGTAGGAGTATGTGTGTGTGGGGGGGTATGTGTGTGGGAGTAAGTGTGTGAGAGTGTTTGGGTGTTTTAGTGTTTTTACATGTAGAAGTTGTCTCTATGTCAATGTATTCATTTAATCAAAGGAGGGTGAGGGAAACAATTCAAGTGATAGGCAAGTGAGGGCCTATGAAAGTGTGTGTTTCGTGTGTGCATGTGTGTGTGTGTGTGTGATTGTGCATATAGTGTGTGTGATTCTAAATATCAGTGTGTGCATCACAGGGTCCAGTGGAGTTAAATAATGGATGTCATGTGTGTTTCTTCCTGAGTGATCGGCTACTCTCCTCTCTGCTCCTCTGAGGAGTGTGTGTCCGTACTGCCATCCTCCATCTGTCTGCACTGAAACGCCCAATTCTGACATAATTGCCTGGAACTGTGAATATTGACGCTGTAGACCCATGGCTGTGGAGCCATATCTGAACCCAGTCCAACTAACATCCTCTGGCTTTCCTACCTGTGGGGACCAGCGGCTGGGTTGGGCTGGGGTTCTCATGGGCCTTTTACACTGCAGGGATTTACACCGGTGCTTGAACTAAATCCTAAGACTCAGAGAGACACAGTGGGACAGGTAGGGAGACCCTGAGGAGAGGAATAACGAGCTCCACTCACAGGCCTGGTCTTACCAGTGGACTGCTATAGCTGCTGCAGCCCCATTAGGTCACCTTCAGGAGTCAGATCTGAGCAGGGTGACTGCAGTCCACAATCAACTACTCACCTCTGAATCACAGACAGGCGAGGCCCAAACTAACCCCGGCAGTCACACACATAACTAAGAGAGAGGAGGGGAAATCTCACACACGTACATGGGAGAATGAAAGCGTGTGCACACTCACGGACACACACCCCGGCAGGCAAAACTGGTTGAAACGACGTCACACAAACACACAAAAAAACCTTGAAGTCATATCAGATAAAAATCAAACATTCCCTCAAAAACAAGATATGAAATGCGGAACGTACTGTTTATTCTTTCTACACAGTGAGTGACTTCACAGGGCTGTAATTCGGTACGGCTCTCCACAGTGGTCCTCTATCTCTGTTGGCAAAACACGCGTTTGTTGATTTTCTCTTTTCTTGTGATGCATCGCCACGTCGTGCCAGGAGGCGATTCGCGAGTTCATTCGCTGAAAAGCCTCGATTCCAATCTGCTTTACGTCAGGGGCGCAAAGGAGGGAGAAAACCACTCTTTAGAGCTTTTGGATAGATAAGCCTTCCTTTTAAAAATGGCCGTGGTACCTTTTGGAGATACGGCTGTCGGAAGCAGTTTCCCATATTGCTGCTCTGTCACCTTGCCAGCTGTGCCAAAATGGATGCCAAACATTTAGGAAGAAGCCAGTATTTTAAGTAACACGGGTAGAAGGTTCATTCCTTTGGATTAGCATGTGATTCAAATACACTTTCTGGGAACATCTTGTCTTGATGATGGGGCTGGAACTATAGCTCATCAACTGCCACAAATAAATTGACTGTTACTTAAAAGGAGAGTTACATGATGCCAGTCACTGTCCTCACACAGGACAGGACAGTGACTGAAAAAGGGGCTCCATGACATCAGAAATCAGGTGTTTCTGTATGTGTTCGTGTGTGTTCGTGTGTGTGTGTGTGTCAGCCTGCCTCAGTACATGGTGTGAACACCAATAGAACATGACTGTCTGAGGGGACCTCAGTGAGCACTGTAGGAGGGCTGAGGAGGAGCCAGTCAGCACTGCCTTGTGTCTTAGTCATACAGGTTATCACTGAGGAGGAGTCAGTCAGCACTGCCTTGTGTCTTAGTCATACAGGTTATCACTGAGGAGGAGTCAGTCAAGCCTTGTGTCTTAGTCACAGGTTATCACTGCCTTGTGTCTTAGTCATACAGGTTATCACTGCCTTGTGTCTTAGTCATACAGGTTATCACTGAGGAGGAGTCAGTCAGCACTGCCTTGTGTCTTAGTCATACAGGTTATCACTGCCTTGTGTCTTAGTCATACAGGTTATCACTGAGGAGGAGTCAGTCAGCACTGCCTTGTGTCTTAGTCACAGGTTATCACTGCCTTGTGTCTTAGTCATACAGGTTATCACTGCCTTGTGTCTTAGTCATACAGGTTATCACTGCCTTGTGTCTTAGTCATACAGGTTATCACTGAGGAGGAGTCAGTCAGCACTGCCTTGTGTCTTAGTCATACAGGTTATCACCGAGGAGGAGTCAGTCAGCACTGCCTTGTGTCTTAGTCATACAGGGTATCACCGAGGAGGAGCCAGTCAGCACTGCCTTGTGTCTTAGTCATACAGGTTATCACTGAGGAGGAGCCAGTCAGCACTGCCTTGTGTCTTAGTCATACAGGTTATCACTGAGGAGGAGTCAGTCAGCACTGCCTTGTGTCTTAGTCATGCAGGTTATCACTGAGGAGGAGTCAGTCAGCACTGCCTTGTGTCTTAGTCATACAGGTTATCACTGAGGAGGAGTCAGTCAGCACTGCCTTGTGTCTTAGTCATACAGGTTATCACTGAGGAGGAGTCAGTCAGCACTGCCTTGTGTCTTAGTCACAGGTTATCACTGAGGAGGAGTCAGTCAGCACTGCCTTGTGTCTTAGTCATGCAGGTTATCACTGAGGAGGAGTCAGTCAGCACTGCCTTGTGTCTTAGTCATACAGGTTATCACTGAGGAGGAGTCAGTCAGCACTGCCTTGTGTCTTAGTCATACAGGTTATCACTGCCTTGTGTCTTAGTCATACAGGTTATCACTGCCATGTGTCTTAGTGATACAGGTTATCACTGCCTTGTGTCTTAGTGATACAGGTTATCACTGCCTTGTGTCTTAGTCATACAGGTTATCACTGAGGAGGAGCCAGTCAGCACTGCCTTGTGTCTTAGTCATACAGGTTATCACTGAGGAGGAGTCAGTCAGCACTGCCTTGTGTCTTAGTCATACAGGTTATCACTGAGGAGGTGGGAATCAATGGAACAGGAATGGAACAGACATTTCCTCCACAAGTAACATTTCAGATATAGAATCCATCATTATAACGATACAGTAAGTCTAGAAAAAGTAACACTCCAGACTCAATATGTCAAGGGTTGAAATCACTAGAGAAAGAGAAGTACTTAGCATGACTCAATTCCACAACGCCAGAGCATCAGCTCAATATTATCAACCAGTGGGTTGTAGGAACCAGATGGCTCACTGGGAGCTTCAAAACACATCCAGTATCTGAGACAGGGAAACATGTGGCAGGGTCTCAGACACACAGATCATGACCATGTTGCGTGTTCTATGTGTGGGGAGAGATGCACTCTTCTCTCTGGCTCTCTCTGGAGCCACATCTGCAGAAGAGCAATGCTTCACAGCTCATGCTCACTATGGCCTATCAACATCTGTGTCCTGCCCTGTCACTCAAAACCACCGGGCACAGAGCCCAACCCCTTTTCACATGATTGACAGCCCATGTGGCCAATCTCATCAGTTTTATGACCTCAATCCTGTTATTGTATGTCCCTGCTTCTGGAGGGCCGTGCCGGTTTTTTCTCAGTTTTGAGAGAGAGAGAGTAAAAGAGAAAGAGAAAGCGAAGGGGGGAGAGGGAGAGAGAAGAGAAAGAGAGCGCGACATTGAGAAGTGTCACGCCTTTGAAGCAGGCAGGGAGTGGAGACAGTTGTTGCCATGGAAACCACGGCCGGGCTCTAGTGAGTAAGTAAGCTGCTACAGTGAGCTTGCTGCGCTGTGGCGTATGCGAGGGAAGGCGCCTGCGCCTGGCTTCAACCGATCTAACCTGAGGCTGAGTGAAGGATGAAGGGAGAAGGTGAGAGTCCAGACGGAAAGAAGGAGAACCAGAGAAGAGCCTGAGGCACAATTATAGTGTGAGACAGGGCTGATTGCACAAGCCTTAGATCTATAGAGCAGAGAAACAGGTCTCCTCAGGTCTCTGCGGTGAGTAACACACACACACACACACACACACACACACAAACACACACACACACACACAAACATACATGCCAGACTAATGGAGACACCTTTATTACGGAGCACACAACTCTTTTGTCTCCACACACAGTCTCAGCTCAGAGCTCCACAATGGGGCCCTTTGTTCCAGCTCCGGCGTGAGGCTCAGTGTCAACCTGACTTTCATAAGGCAGCCTCTGTGCTAATAGAGACAGTGTGAATAATGCATGAAGGAAGGAAGGAGCCAATATTATTATTATTATTATTCTATTGCTGCCAATCAATCATAAACACAAGGATAACAGGAAAGGGAAGTGAAAAAGACAGGAAAGGAGGGACGGATACCTGACAGATACCTGGCAACCCGCCTAACAAGCACATGCTCATCAGAGTGTGAGATAGGTAAAGCCCTTTGAATTGAATTGAGAGAGGTAGAGGATGACCCCCTACTGTGGCACACAGCTCTCACCAGTACCAAACAATCAGATCATCACACAGCTCTCACCAGTACCAAACAATCAGATCATCACACAGCTCTCACCAGTACCAAACAATCAGATCATCACACAGCTCTCACCAGTACCAAACAATCAGATCATCACACAGCTCTCACCAGTACCAAACAATCAGATCATCACACAGCTCTCACCAGTACCAAACAATCAGATCATCACACAGCTCTCACCAGTACCAAACAATCAGATCATCACACAGCTCTCACCAGTACCAAACAATCAGATCATCACACAGCTCTCACCAGTACCAAACAATCAGATCATCACACAGCTCTCACCAGTACCAAACAATCAGATCATCACACAGCTCTCACCAGTACCAAACAATCAGATCATCACACAGCTCTCACCAGTACCAAACAATCTGATCATCACACAGCTCTCACCAGTACCAAACAATCAGATCATCACACAGCTCTCACCAGTACCAAACAATCAGATCATCACACAGCTCTCACCAGTACCAAACAATCAGATCATCACACAGCTCTCACCAGTACCAAACAATCAGATCATCACACAGCTCTCACCAGTACCAAACAATCAGATCATCACACAGCTCTCACCAGTACCAAACAATCAGATCATCACACAGCTCTCACCAGTACCAAACAATCAGATCATCACACAGCTCTCACCAGTACCAAACAATCTGATCATCACACAGCTCTCACCAGTACCAAACAATCAGATCATCACACAGCTCTCACCAGTACCAAACAATCAGATCATCACACAGCTCTCACCAGTACCAAACAATCTGATCATCACACAGCTCTCACCAGTACCAAACAATCAGATCATCACACAGCTCTCACCAGTACCAAACAATCTGATCATCACACAGCTCTCACCAGTACCAAACAATCAGATCATCACACAGCTCTCACCAGTACCAAACAATCAGATCATCACACAGCTCTCACCAGTACCAAACAATCTGATCATCACACAGCTCTCACCAGTACCAAACAATCTGATCATCACAGACTCACAGCTCTGACAGAGAACAGGTAGTTTGTGGCACATTCCTCTCTCTCTCTCTCTCTCTCTCTCTCTCTCTCTCCCTTCCTCCCTATCTCTCTCTCTCTTCGAGCACTACTCATTAGTAAACACCCCCAGTGGTCTTTCCTCCCTACCCATTAGCATACACTCAATGTCCCTCTGGGCAGCAGCCTCACCATTAATCACACACTCTGGTACACAAACTCTGCCCATTCTAACACAATGCTCCCATTCCACATAGCAGCACATGCATGCACACACACACGGCATATATTCAATCACACCCTCCATAAAATCTAAGTTCCCATTTACAAATGCTCACTGGGTGTTTTGTCCATCAAGGACACATTGGCTGGACGCCTCCCCTGTTAGGCATCCCACCATTAACAACACAAGGTTCTTACTTCACCTGTTGCGGTGCCACCCACCATTAAAACTAACTAACAGGCTGATCATGGGCATTTACATGGACAGAGCACGACGCTGCAATGTCAATCAATGGCATGTCAAAGAGGGGGAAGAGAGGGAGAGACAAAGAGAGAGAAAGAGAGTGCAACATTTTTTTTTTTTTTAAAGAGTTGATGAAAAGAGAGAAGACTTCATCTCCATGTCTCTCTCTCCTCTCTCAATTCATAGGGCTTTATTGGCATGGGAAACATATGTTTACAAAAAGTGAAATAAACAATCAAAAATTAACAATAAACATTACACTCACAAGTTTCAAAGAAGTAGACACATTTATATTCTGAGGAATAGACACATCATATTATGGCTATGTACAGTGTTATAATGATGTCTCTCTCTCTCTCCCCCAACTCCCACTTAACAACCAGTCTCTCCTGTGCTCTTTTCATCCTGTGAATCAGTTGCATTATTCAGGTGTAACAGGTAAGCCCATTCCCCACAGAGAGCTTTACTGTGTCCACACATGTATACTGCCATCACAGGCAGCGAAGGAAGCCAAGAATAGCTACAGTAGATTGCTAGTCGTGCCGGGACGATACCAGCATCGCGATTCTTGTTAGTATCGTGGCAAGGAAACAAAACACAAAGCAGATTGAACTTCTTTAGGAAAACAGCCCTGATTTTGGAAACAAATTTCATTATGTTGTCATCCAGAGTCACATTTATTAATTTTCCAAGTTGTAGCACATTTTACATACAGCAGAGAGAGAAGAGAGAAATAGAGAAAGGGAGAGAAGATCAGAAAAAGAGAGAAAGAGCAATAGAAAGATATAGTGAGAAAAAGGGAGCAAGCAAGAGTGAGAGAGAAAGAGAGAGAGAGAGAGAGAGCAAGACCCCATACATTCAGACTGCATACAGTATAGCAAAAGAATGTCCTAGAATCCAGGTGGGGCGGAGCTTATGGGTCATTGTCATCAGAGTGGCACATACTAATGTCACTCAACTGTTGGCCCCCCTATCAAATCAGAACTAGGTGGATTACCAGGTGATGGGGCTGATTTCTCACAGTCACATTGGAGTCAGAAGAGGCCATTTGTTTAAAAGCTGGAAGCACTGTATTAGCTGGCCACATATCATCGCTACGCTATCAGGGTCACTGACATGGCATACTATTGGCATGAGCTGCAGTATCTCTGTCCTCAACCCTGAGTCCCCTGTCCCTGGCTCAAGTATCTATCCCTTGTCCCCTGATCCTGGCTCAAGTATCTATCCCCAGTCCCCTGATCCTGGCTCAAGTATCTATCCCCAGTCCCCTGATCCTGGCTCAAGTATCTATCCCCAGTCCCCTGATCCTTGCTCAAGTATCTATCCCCAGTCCCCTGATCCTGGCTCAAGTATCTATCCCCTGCCCCCGGATCCTGGCTCAAGTATCTATCCCCAGTCCCCTGATCCTGCCTCAAGTATCTATTCCCAGTCCAGTGATCCTGGCTCAAGTATATATCCCCTGCCCCCGGATCCTGGCTCAAGTATATATCCCCAGTCCCCTGACCCTGGCTCAAGTATATATCCTCTGTCCACTGATCCTGGCTCAAGTATCTATCCCTTGTCCCCTGATCCTGGCTTAAGTATTTATCCCCAGTCCCCTGATCCTGGTTCATGCATCTATCCCCTGCCCCCTGATCCTAGCTCAAGTATATATCCTCTGTCCCCTGATCCTGGCTCAAGTATCTATTCCTACCTTTGCCTCCCTCTCTCTTTCCTCTTGCTCTCTCTGCAGTCTTCTACAGTGGCTTGCGAAAGTTTTCACCCCCTTGGCATTTTTCCGATTTTGTTGCTTTACAACCTGAAATTTAAATAGATTTTGGGGGGTTTGTATCACTTGATTCACACAACATGCCTACCACTTTGAAGATGCAAAATATGTTTTATTGTGAAAGAAACAAGAAATAAGACCAAAAATAAATAAAAACTTGAGCATGCATAAATATTCACCCCCCCCCCCCCCCCCCAAAGTCAATACTTTGTAAAGCCACCTTTTGCAGCAATTACAGCTGCAAGTCTTTTGGGGTATGTCTCTATAAGCTTGGCACATCTAGCCACTGGGATTTTTGCCCATTCTTTAAGGCAGAATTGCTCCAGCTCCTTCAAGTTGGATTGTTTCTGCTGGTGTAGAGCAATCTTTAAGTCATACCACAGATTCTCAATTGGATTGAGGTCTGGGCTTTGACTAGGCCATTCCAAATAATTTAAATGTTTCCCCTTAAACCACTCGGGTGTTGCTTTAGTAGTATGCTTAGGGCCATTGTCCTGCTGGAAGGTGAACCTTTGTCCCAGTCTCAAATCTCTGGAAGACAAACAGATTTCCCTCAAGAATTTCCCTGTATTTAATGCTATCATCATCATCATTCCTTAAATTCTTACCAGTTTCCCAGTCCCTGCCAATGAAAAACATCCCCACAGATGCTGATACCACCATGCTTCACTGTGGGGATGGTGTTCTCGGGGTGATGAGAGGTGTTGGGTTTGCGCCCGATAGTGTTTTCCTTGATGGCCAAAAAGCTCAAATTTTGTCTCATCTGAACAGAGTACATTTTCCATATGTTTGGGGAGTCTCCCACATGCCTTTTGGTGAACACCAAACGTGTTTGCTTATTTTCTTTCTTTAAGCAATGGCTTTTTTCTGTCCGCTCTTCCGTAAAGCCCAGCTCTGTGGAGTGTATGACTTAAAGTGGTCCTATGGATAGATACTTCAATCTCCGCTGTAGAGATGGCAGCTCCTTCAGGGTTATCTTTGGTCTCTTTGTTGCCTCTCTGATTAATGCCCTCCTTGCCCGATCTGTGAGTTTTGGTTGGCGGCCCTCTCGGCAGGTTTGTTGTGGTGCCATATTCTTTCCATTTTTTTATATTTTAATAATGGATTTAATGGTGCTCCGTGGGATGTTCAAAGTTTCTGATCTTTTTTATAACCTAACCCTGATCTGTACTTCTCCACAACTTTGTCCCTGACCTGTTTGGAGAGCTCCTTGGTCTTCATGGTGCTGCTTGCTTAGTAGTGTTGCAGACACTGGAGCCTTTCAGAATAGGTGTATATATACTGACATCATGTGACAGATCATGTGACACTTAAATAAAGTCCACCTGTGTGCAATCTAACTAATTATGTGACTTCTGAAGGTAATTGGTTGCACCAGATCTTATTTAGGGGCTTCATAGCAAAGGGGGTGAATACATATCCACCCACCACTTTTCCATTATGACTATTTTATTTTTTAAACAAGTCATTTTTTCAATTTCACTTCACCAATTTAGACTATTTTGTGCATGTCCAATTACATGAATTCCAAATAAAAATCCAATAAAAATCCTGGTTGTAATGCAACAAAATAGGAAAAACGCCAAGGGGGATGAATACTTTTGCAAGGCACTGTACGCGTATGGGTGAGGTAGTTTTTAAAAATGGATATAATTATTTATTACAATAAACACAACGAAGGGGTAACATTAAAGTATTAGAACATGAAGGACAAACAATACAGCATCAAGACACTATCAAACATGTATCAGTCTTTCCGCAACAGAGCCATCCTTGTGTGTGAGGGAGCGTGTGCATGATAGTGATATAAAATGTATGTCATATAAGTCGTTTCCTTTTTCATGATCACAATCTGGTGAAACCCGAACCCTCCAAGATCCCCAATAGCTGTCCCTCAACCATTCCAGACCCCTCCCACAGTCCCCCCAGGAAGAAAAAACTCCCCCGATTAATTCCATTCCCCACCCCCAAGAACCCCACAATGCACAAACAACCAAGGTAATGAACTAAAGAGAAAAAAGGAAGACAGAAGAAAACAGCAAACAAAGCAAAAAAATAAAACATAATACATTTAAAACAAAGGACATCAAGGACAACTGGAATCATAACAGCAATGCCAACTGTATATGTTTGTGTGCATGTCTGGCACTATTATGTGTGTGTTCTTGTATGTGTTTATTTGAATGAGAGTGTGTGTATATGCACGTGTACAAACACCTGCACGGCATCAGCCTCAAGCAAACCGGCATTAGTTGTAAAAACACTGCCACTTAGTGTCATTCAAATGTACTTCTATTGTGTTTTATTTGGACTTTTTTCTCCCTTTATCTTTTGACCATCATTCTCTCTCACACACAGCAACTCCACTCCCACTTGTCTCCAATTCCACATACCCACCCTCAGCTTCCCTCAGCCCATCCCATCTATCTCTGCTGGCCACCCACTTCGTGTTTCTACGCAACACTTATCTTTCAACTATGCTATGATGTTTAACGTACAATTTCAATCTATCTAATTGAATAGAATCTACAGATTGCATGTGGAACATAAATACTTTTACTGAGAATACTAGTATATTAGTAATTGACTGACCAGGTCTCTCTAGATCTCCTAACAGTACTATTTCTGGGGTCAATTTTAGATCAATGCTATGCATTTTCAGCCATTCCTGAACCTGAGACCAGAAACAGGCTACCTGAGGACAATACCAAAATAAATACTCTATTGATTCTGTATCCTCACAACAAAATCTGCAGAGCTTCGATGATTTTATGCCCCAAATATTCAACATTTTGTTGGTGGCAAGAATTCCATATAATAATTTTAGCTGAAAAGCACAAAGTCTTGAAACTTGCGTTGTTTTATATATCAACTCATACACCCTGTACCATGGAATCGGTACATCAAAAATCTCTTCCCAACTATTTTGCAATCTGTATGGCACAGTTGTCAACATCCTGGTCCTCAAATTAAGCTGGTATACTTTCCTATTTATGATATTTTTATTCCTCTGCCAGTTTTGATCCTTTATAATGGGCATACAGACAAGTTCTCTACCTCCTACCGCTGCCACCCTACTCTGTTCCAGCTCTCGTTGGTGGTAGGAAGAGTGGACCAAAGCGTAGTAAGTGTTCATGATACCTTTTATTTAAAAAAAAAACACTTAAACAAAATAACACCGCGAAAATAAACAGTTCTGTCAGTCACAGACACAAAACAAGATCCCACAAAACCCAAAAGGAAAATGACAACTTGTATATGATCCCCAATCAGAGACAACGATAGACAGCTGCCTCTGATTGGGAACCACGCGCACACAAACACACACACACACACACACACACACACACACACACACACACACACACACACACAACGGCCAAAAACAAAGAAATAGAAAACATAGACTTTTCCACCCGAGTCACACCCTGACCTAACCAAACATAGAGAATAATGGGGATCTCTAAGGCAAGGGAGTGACAGCCTCCTCCATTTTTGGGGCAATGCTGTAATCAATTGGTTGTCCTCTTGGATTGACCAGACCTTCCTGTACAATTCTGATAACTCCATGAAGGACATAACTCTACCATTACAATGTACAATATAATTTAAGAACAAAATACCCTTTCCAAACATCTTTCCCATAAATACAGGTATTTTATCAACCAGCACATTTGAGTTCAGCCATAATATTTGTTGTAATATTTGTTCTATCGTTTCAGGGGGATGAAATGTAAGTTGTAGCCAGCTCTGCAATGCTTGTTTGATAAAGACAGATACTTTGAAAAAAGTATCATTTTCAATTAATCGAAAATGAGACATGGCAAACTGCACAAAGGCAAAAAGGCCATTTTTAAACAAAGCTTTTCTTATTAATCTACTTGAGAACAATTTTGGGTTCAAATAAAACGTTTGAATGAGTGAAGCTTTTAGAGAGAGGTTTAGTGCTTTTATATTTAATAATCTCAACCCACCCAATTCATATTCATTATATAGATAGGCTCGTTTTATCTTGTCTGGTTTAGCGTCCCAGATAAAGTGAAATATTTTTTGCTCATATGATTTGAAAAAAGAATCATCAGGAGTAGACAGTGCCATAAGTAAGTGAGTAAACTGAGATGTGACTAAGGAGTTAATCAGGGCATTTTTCCATAAATAGACAAGTATTTACCTCTCCATGGTTGCAGGATCTTGTCTAGTTTTACAAGTTTGGGTGAGGTTGTTAGTAACAGGTCTATTGGTCTGTCACTCTCATCCCATGAGGTGTGTCATCTCTCTCTCTCCTTTCCCACACTCCCCCACCCACTTCCACTGGGCCTGTCCCTCCTCTGTCTCTCATCTGTCCATCTCTCTCTCTCCTTTCCCACACTCCCCCACCCACTTCCACTGGGCCTGTCCCTCCTCTGTCTCTCATCTGTCCATCTCTCTCTCTCCTTTCCCACACTCCCCCACCCACTTCCACTGGGCCTGTCCCTCCTCTGTCTCTCATCTGTCCATCTCTCTCTCTCCTTTCCCACACTCCCCCACCCACTTCCACTGGGCCTGTCCCTCCTCTGTCTCTCATCTGTCCATCTCTCTCTCTCCTTTCCCACACTCCCCCACCCACTTCCACTGGGCCTGTCCCTCCTCTGTCTCTCATCTGTCCATCTCTCTCTCTCCTTTCCCACACTCCCCCACCCACTTCCACTGGGCCTGTCCCTCCTCTGTCTCTCATCTGTCCATCTCTCTCTCTCCTTTCCCACACTCCCCCACCCACTTCCACTGGGCCTGTCCCTCCTCTGTCTCTCATCTGTCCATCTCTCTCTCTCCTTTCCCACACTCCCCCACCCACTTCCACTGGGCCTGTCCCTCCTCTGTCTCTCATCTGTCCATCTCTCTCTCTCCTTTCCCACACTCCCCCACCCACTTCCACTGGGCCTGTCCCTCCTCTGTCTCTCATCTGTCCATCTCTCTCTCTCCTTTCCCACACTCCCCCACCCACTTCCACTGGGCCTGCCCCTCCTGTCTCTCATCTGTCCATCTCTCTCTCTCCTAGCACCACACACTTCAGTCAATGGAAGTCCAAGGCCATGCAGCTCCTGTGCTGCGGGAATAATGACTCACACTTCCTCTGATCATCCACTGCCAGCGCTCTCTCTTTCATTCCCCCTCCACAAACCCACCTCATGGAGTTATGGGAGAATAACACTGGTGCCCGCCTCTAACAAATAGGCCTTCTTGTACCTCTCATTTCCCTGTCCACAGAGGAGAGGCAAAATGGGCCTAATGAAATCTCCCTGGCGTGCCTTGAAGAATGTCTCTCCATTATAGATACAGACAGATGGGCTGGAACGGCATGGCTAGGGTAATACATTATGAACGCACACACGCACAGATGCGCCCACACGCAGAAGCAGACCCACACACACGCAGACCCCCACACACAAGCAGACCCACACACACGCAGACCCACACACATAAGCAGACCCACACACACAAGCAGACCCACACACACAAAAAGGCATGAGGATGCACGCACGCACACACACACTTCCAGTTACTATCACCTAAGATGGCATTTTTGAGAGCAACAGACAAATATCATGAAGACCATTAAACGAGTGAACACACATCACTGACAAACTGAAATGGTCCACCCAACCTCAGGAGGCTGAAGAAATTTGGCTTGGCACTTAAAACACTCAGATGCACAATTGAGAGCATCCTGTCGGGCTGTATCACCGCCTGGTACGGTAACTGCAGCGCCCACAACCGCAGGGCTCTCCAGAGGCCATACGCATTACCAGGGGCACACTGCCTGCCCTCCAGGACACCTACACCACCCGATGTCACAGGAAGGCCAAAAAGATCATCAAGGACAAGAACCACCCAAGCCACTGCCTTTACAACCCGTTATCATCCAGAAGGCGAGGTCAGTACAGGTGCATCAAAGCTGGCACCGAGAGACTGAAAAACAGCTTCTATTCCAATGCCATCAGACTGTTAAATAGCCATCACTAGCTCATTAGAGACTGCTGCCCTGTATACATATACTTGAGATCACTGGCCACTTTAATAATTGGAACACTAGTCACTTTAATAATGTTTACATATTTTGCACTACTCATCTCATTCAGTATGTTTTTACTTTATTCTATTCGACTGTATTTTAGTCTATGGTGCGCCGACATTGCTCGTCAGCTATTTGACTTTAAATGTGTGTGTATTGTGTGTATTGTTGTGCAATTGTTAGACATTACTTGTTAGCTATAACTGCACTGTTGGAACTAGAAACACAAGCATTTCGATACACCCGCAATAACATCTGCTAAACATGTGTATGTGACCAATCAAATTTGATGTTATGGATTAAACATCAACACATTAAACACCTCAACCATAACATCATGAGAGACAAGAACCTTGGTGAGAAACCTTATGCAGTGTCTACAGAATACTCATCTACAGTTGAAGTCGGAAGTTTACATACACCTTAGCCAAATACATCTACACTCAGTTTTTCACAATTCCTCACATTTAATCCTAGTAAAAATACCCTGTCTTAGGTCAGTTAGAATCACCAGTTTATTTTAAGAATGTGAAATGGCAGAATAATAGCAGAGAGAAGGATTTATTTAAGCTTTTATTTCTTTCATCACATTCCCACTGGGTCAGAAGTTTACATACACTCAATTAGTATTTGGTAGTATTGCCTTTACATTGTTTAACTTGGGTCAAACTTCAACAAGCTTCCCACAATAAGTTGGGTGAATTTTGGCCCATTCCTCCTGACAGAGCTAGTGTAACTGAGTCAAGTTTGTAGGCCTCCTTGCTCACACACACTTTTTCAGTTCTGCCCACACAATGTCTATAGGATTGAGGTCAGGGCTTTGTGATGGCCACTCCAATACCTTGACTTTGTTGTCCTTAAGCCATTTTGCCACAACTTTGGAAGTATGTTTGGGGTCATTGACCATTTGGAAGACCCATTTGCGACCAAGCTTTAACTTCCTGACTGATATCTTGAGATGTTGCTTCTATATATCTACATAATTGTCCTACCTCATGATCCATTTTGTGAAGTTCACCAGTCCCTCCTGCAGCAAAGCACCCCCACAACATGATGCTGCCACCCCCGTCCTGCCACCCCACGGTTGGGATGGGGTTCTTCGGCTTGCAAGCCTCCCCCTTTTTCCTCCAAATACAACGATGGTCATTATGGCCAAACAGTTCTATTTTTGTTTCATCAGACCAGAGGCCATTTCTCAAAAAAGTACGATCTTTGTCCCCAGGTGCAGTTGCAAACTGTAGTCTGGCTTTTTTTAATGGAGGTTTTGGAGCAGTGGCTTCTTCCTTGCTGAGTGGCCTTTCAGGTTATGTCGATATAGGACTCGCTTTACCGTGGATGTAGATACTTTTGTACCTGTTATCTCCAGCATCTTCACAAAGTCCTTTGCTGTTGTTCTGGAATTGATTTGCACTTTTTGCACCAAAGTACATTCATCTCTAGTAGACAGAACGAGTCTCCTTCCTGAGCGGTATGATGGCTGCGTGGTTCAATGGTATTTATACTTGCGTACTATTGTTTGTAAAGGTGAACGTGGTACCTTCAGGCATTTGGAAAATGCTCCCAAGGATGAACCAGACTTGTGGAGGTCTACAATTTTGTCCTGAGATCTTCGCTGATTTATTTTGATTTCCCATGATGTCAAGCGAAGAGACACTGAGTTTGAAGGTAGGCCTTGAAATACATCCACAAGTACACCTCCAATTGACTCAAATGATGTCAAGTAGCCTATCAGAAGCTTCTAAAGCCATGACATAATTTTCTGGAATTTTCCAAGATGTTTAAAGGCACAGTCAACTATGTAAACTTCTGACCCACTGGAATTGTGATACAGTGAATTATAAGTGAAATAATCTGTCTGTAAATAATTGTTGGAAAGATTACTTAGGACATCTACTCTGTGAATGACACAACTGACTTGCCAAAACTATAGTTTGTTAACAAGAAATGTATAGAGTGGTTGAAAAACAAGTTTTAATGTTTCCAACCTAAGTGTATGTAAACTTCCGACTTCAACTGTATATGCATTGTTGCCAATGAAACATAAACATGACTAAGTATTGAATCTCTTTTGACTGTTTCAGTCTAAATGCTATGTAGGAGCAGTGCTACACACATACACACAATCCATTAGTAGACCAACGCTCTTGAAATGCAGTGCTGGAGGGCTAGCTAGATAGTCTCCCAGCTCAGTTGACTAAAACTGGCATGGTTTTACAATAAATAGGCCTTAACCATGGTGCCCGCCTGCCTGCTGAGATTCAGGTGCTGATTACAGAATGGAGCTGCCAAGGTTCAATCTGAGACCACCCTCCGCTGAGACAGACGGCTGCAGAAGGCCAGGTTCATCCCTCCAGCCAAATCATGAAGCTAGACCATCCATTACTGAACCCAGCCAGACCAACAGAGAGTCAGCAGCTGCTGGAGAAGAAGCGGAGGCTGGGAATGTAGACAGAAGATTCAAATGCCAATGTATTTCAACAATTGGAAGGAATCTACTGGTTGTGTATCTATTGGACGTATTCCCAAATTTGCAAAGTGAGATTTGAACCAGATCTGTGGATATCTCGTAGCTAGTTTTTCCAGGTGGAATGGCCAGGAAACATAGACGATTCCGTGTGTTATTGGACAGGTAGGCTGGGGTGGATGAAGAATATCTCCCTGTGAGAGGGCGGGAGGGACACCAGGTAAGAGATTGGGGACTGGGTCAGGGGGGTTTACTCACAGGGTATGGTGCGGAGGTAGAGGTTGTCTCTAATGATCTGCTGGAGCTCGTGGTCCACTGAGGCCTTCTGGAAGCGCAGGTTGAGGTAGTGACGCAGGTCCTTGTCTATGACGCCCCCTGGAGGAAAAGACCAATAACAACTCGGTAAGGCCTAAGAGCAGGTGTCATGGTCAGGGCCAGGAGTTTGTCCTGATCACGTGACCAGCCGTACGTTTTTCCTGTGGTCTGGAAAAACTCAACAGTCAAACCCAGGATGTCACAATATTAGACAATATTAGCATATCATGCAAACAAACACCAAAGCATGGACCAGTGTGAGCTCTATCAATCAATCAATCACATTTATTTAGAAAGCCCTTTATACATCAGCAGTTGTCACAAAGTGCTTATACAGATACACAGCCTAAAACCCCCAGAGAGCAAGCAATGCAGATGTAGAAGCACGGTTCTATCGGTTCAACATCTGTCAACACAGCCGTTGGATTGGGAGTGAGGGTGTTAATTGGTGAATGAGGCAAACATGTGTTGAGAAAAATGTCTACACATCTAGACATAAATACGTAATGAGGTCTCTGGGGGGGTCTTTCTCTCCCCCTCCCTCCTTTTCCACTTCTCCCCCCATCGCAATTATGAATGGGCTAAAGCTTGCCCACTCTAAATTTGCCTCCTCAGCAGGATGGAGGGAGGGAACGAGGGAGGGGTCGAAGGGGAAGGAGAGAGGGAGGCAACGGCAAAGCTCCAGGGAGAGAGAGTGAGCGAGAGGGCTGGAATGAACACAAGTCTCACCGATACTCCACATTTGTACTACTACCATTCACTGTGTCTATCTGTCCGCCTGTCTCCCTGCCTGTCTCCCTGCCTGTCTCCCTGCCTGTCTCCCTGCCTGTCTCCCTGTCTGTCTCCCTGTCTGTCTCCCTGTCTGTCTGTCTGCCTGTCTCCCTGCCTGTCTCCCTGCCTGTCTCCCTGCCTGTCTCCCTGCCTGTCTCCCTGTCTGTCTCCCTGTCTGTCTCCCTGTCTGTCTCCCTGTCTGTCTGCCTGTCTCGCTCTGCATGTCTGTCATACCCCATATATTCCACTATTGTACCATCGAACAATCCCACGTCCACCATATACAGTGTTGACATCCACACACTCTACACATATAGCCTGCAACCACAGGAGATTGGTGGCACCTTAATTTGGGAGGACAGGCTTGTGGTAATGGCTGGAGTGGAGTATTTCCATGTGTTTGATGCCATTCCACTCGCTCCGTTCCAGATGTTATTATGAGCCGTCCTACCCTCAACAGCCTCCTGTGCCTACAATATCCTCTTGAAATATCCTCCATCTCAAGCAAACCAAGAGGGCACACATCCTTGAACCAATGGAATTCCCACTGAAACAGGATGACTGAACGGACTCGTCATTTCCATTGATAATGCTAGGAGGGAACCAGAGAGAAATGTGCCCCTAACCTTCAGCAGACACTAAAAGACAGCGATTTGGCCCAATGCCTGTCAATGATTAGGTCCTCTATCTCATATTTCAGACCCCAAGGCAACGACATTCAAGTGTTCCGTCTGTTGGAGAGCATGCGCACAGACAGACACAACGCAATCTCAATCTGTCAGCCAGAGAGCATTTTATAACGAGCGTCGAGAAGTCCGAGGAATTCATGAATAACCTACTTTTGAAGAACAAGTTGATCTGCCGACAACGTCGGAGGAATGTTTTCTCTACCGCGTTCTCCTTTCTCCCTCTCTCTCGCACCGCAACAACACTGTAAACATGAATTTGTAATCAAAACCCCCTGAATGGGGTCAGAAATAAAATCCTGTTCTGCCAAGGAAACAAAACAACCCAACTAGCCAATTGACATCAGCATGAGAAAAGAGACTATGCCATGTTAATCAAAACAGTAAAAAACAGACTGATACATACATCATTCAATGCAAAAACACACACACCCACACACACACGCACACGATACCTCTTCCCCCCCACACACATACCTAAATTCACCGACGACACAGTAAAATGCACCTCTTTGCACGGCGGCTCTCACAGTTGAGTGTTATTGGCAGCCAGCTGTGTCAGTGTCCGTTCTCCACAGGTACGTATATCTCCACAAAGAGCCCAGCCAGCAGCAGCCTCTTCCAGGCTCACAGTCAGTACAGCAGTGAAGAAACCCCTGTCCTCCAGTCTCACTCACTCTGTCTGTCTGTCTGATCCACACCACCTCTCCTGGTGCTGTTCATTTCATCCACGGTTGGGAGAGGAAGGGGAGATGAGGCAGGAGAAAGAACGAGAGAGAGAAAGAGAGTGTGTGTGAGTGAGAGAGAGGAGGAGAGAGGGAAGGGGGGGTGCGTCAGTTGGGAGGCAACAAAGGAAGCAGGCTCCGGCGGTGTGGACCTATCACAATAAGATCCCTCTTTCAATTCGTCTGTGGGATTCTAAAGTCCACCGGCTCCCCCTGTCTGTGGCTGCTGGTAGCGCAGGGCAGAATATTTTTTTCTTCCATGCCATCCTGGGTGCTCTGTACTTTGACAGCCCAGTGAATAATAATGTCAGCCTTCTGCCCGCCTCCCAAAGCAGATGCCCCTCACTGGCACCACGTGACCCGTCTGTGACCCTGCATCATTGCTCGTGACACATGAAAAAAAAAACTAAGCTGTCTGGCCCACAACATGGGCTAAATGTGATGGTGCCAACAGCTGTCATCTAATTGAATAAAAACAATATGAGCTGTGGCCAGTAATTACTGTGTATTTACACTGCGCTGTTGCATGATGGGACAAACAAACAGAATGCAAGCAGAACACTGGTGTCAGCACTTTCTCTGAACTCATTTGTCCAATCTCCCTCTTTCTAACTCTCTCCCTTGCTCTATCCGCCACTTTTTCACTCTCTCTCCTTCTCACTCTCACACACACAAACGCACACTCACACACACACCAGATAAGGACAATAATCTGCCACGTACTTCAGTAGATAGACATGGAGGGCAGGTGGATTCGCTTCCAATGTCACTGAACATTCACCTAACATTAAAACAGCATTCCTTACTATGAGCAGCACACAGATATGATCTTCTTTCAGTGTGATTCCTGATGGAAACTTGAATGGGGACAAGATACCAGGGCTGACCCTTGGGGACAGGAGGACTGTGTAAGGACTCTTAAGGACTGAAGAGTCTGCATCCTATAAACTTCACCTCTACATGTTGGTCTGTTGAGTGTGTGACCTTCAAATAACCCACTTCCAGAAGGAGGATGGTAAAGTAGGTCTTCAGTTAGGTTCACTGCAATAGCAGGTGAGTGTCCTCTCTATGGCCCAGGGCTGGTGAAGGATGACACAGCCGTGTGTGTGTGTGTCATGAGCGTGCCATGTAAGTGTGTGTGAGTGTTTGTGTATGTGTGTGTGCATGCGTGCGTGCGTGTGTGTGTGTGTGTGTGTGTGAGAGAGAATGTGTGTGTGAATCAATGCGGTGTATGAGGAGGTCACTACAGCGTTCAGTCCTCTAGTGATGAGATCAGTGTGGAGTATCTCTCTCCAGTGGGATGAGGCCATTTCTCATCCCAATCACTCTGCGCTATCATGACACGCCTGACAAGTGAGGAGGAAGGGGGGATGGGTGGAAGAGAAGAGCAGGAGAAAGGGAGGACAGGAGATATGGACAGAGAGTGACAGTCAGTGATACAGTAGTACTGAGGTAACACAGCAGCAGTAATACTGAGGTAACAGCAGCAGTAGTACTGAGGTAACAGCAGCAGTAGTACTGAGGTAACACAGCAGCAGTAATACTGAGGTAACAGCAGCAGTAGTACTGAGGAAACAGCAGCAGTAGTACTGAGGTAACACAGCAGTAGTAGTACTGAGGTAACAGCAGCAGTAGTACTGAGGTAACACAGCAGCAGTAGTACTGAGGTAACAACAGCAGCAGTAGTACTGAGGTAACAGCAGCATCAGTAGTACTGAGGTAACAGCAGCATCAGTAGTACTGAGGTAACAGAAGAAGTAGTACTGAGGTAACAGCAGCAGTAGTACTGAGGTAACAGCAGCAGCAGTAGTACTGAGGTAACAGCAGCAGTAGTACTGAAGTAACAGCATCAGCAGTACTGACGTAACAGCAGCAGTAGTACTGGGGTAATAGCAGCAGCGGTACTGAGGTAACAGCAGCAGCGGTACTGAGGTAACAGCAGCAGCAGTACTGAAGTAACAGCATCAGTAGTACTGAGGTAACAGCAGCAGTAGTACTGAAGTAACAGCATCAGCAGTACTGACGTAACAGCAGCAGTAGTACTGGGGTAATAGCAGCAGCGGTACTGAGGTAACAGCAGCAGCGGTACTGAGGTAACAGCAGCAGCGGTACTGAGGTAACAGCAGCAGTAGTACTGAGGTAACAGCAGCAGTAGTACTGAGGTAACACAGCAGTAGTAGTACTGAGGTAACACAGCAGCAGTAGTACTGAGGTAACACAGCAGCAGTAGTACTGAGGTAACACAGCAGCAGTAGTACTGAGGTAACAACAGCAGCAGTAGTACTGAGGTAACTACAGCAGCAGTAGTACTGAGGTAACTACAGCAGCAGTAGTACTGAGGTAACAACAGCAGCAGTAGTACTGAGGTAACAACAGCAGCAGTAGTACTGAGGTAACAGCAGCATCAGTAGTACTGAGGTAACAGCAGCATCAGTAGTACTGAGGTAACAGAAGAAGTAGTACTGAGGTAACAGCAGCAGTAGTACTGAGGTAACAGCAGCAGTAGTACTGAAGTAACAGCATCAGCAGTACTGACGTAACAGCAGCAGTAGTACTGAGGTAATAGCAGCAGTGGTACTGAGGTAACAGCAGCAGCGGTACTGAGGTAACAGCAGCAGCGGTACTGAGGTAACAGCAGCAGCAGTACTGAGGTAACAGCAGCAGTAATACTGAGGTAACAGCAGCCGTAGTACTGAGGTAACAGCAGCCGTAGTACTGAGGTAACAGCAGCAGTAGTACTGAGGTAACAGCAACAGTAGTACTGAGGTAACAGCAACAGTAGTACTGAGGTAACAGCAGCATTAGTACTGAGGTAACAGCAGCAGCAGTAGTACTGAGGTAATCGCAGAAGTAGTACTGAGGTAACAGCAGCAGCAGTACTGAGGTAACAGCAGCAGTAGTACTGAGGTAACAGCAGCAGTAGTACTGAGGTAACAGCAGCAGCAGTAGTACTGAGGTAACAGCAGCAGCAGTAGTACTGAGGTAACAGCAGAGGTAGTACTGAGGTAACAACAGCAGCAGTAGTACTGAGGTAACAGCAGCAGTAGTAGTACTGAGGTAACAGCAGCAGTAGTACTGAGGTAACAGCAGCAGCAGTAGTACTGAGGTAACAGTAGCAGCAGTAGTACTGAGGTAACAGCAGCAGTAGTACTGAGGTAACAGCAGTAGTAGTACTGAGGTAACAGCAGCAGTAGTACTGAGGTAACAGCAGCAGTAGTACTGAGGTAACAGCAGCAGTAGTACTGAGGTAACAGCAGCAGCAGTACTGAGGTAACAGCAGCAGCAGGAGTTCTGTAGCAGAGAGAGATCCTGGACTTAGACAAATACATGCACATAAACATGCTGAAGCAAAGGCAGGCATACACTGTCCACAGTATCAGAGAAATACAGAACATGCATGAACATTACAATATGTGCAAGGGAACCTGTAGGCATATCTACATACATCACAAAATGTCTCTTACGTTTGACCTTGACAGAAATCACTCAGGTTATTCATTTCTCTGTAGGCTATCTAGAGGCAATAGTGTTTTAGACACAGATAGAAAAGGTCACCAGTCGCCTTCAGTGGACCAAACGCCTCGAGAAACCAATATATGTGGGAAATAACTGTTCTCCTTCCACAGCAGAGTAAAGTATGGAGTCTGAGCCTGTGGTAAGCAGGTGTCATGGAAGGCCCTGGAGAGGGAACAGGCTGTGGAGGCTAAAAGTGAGGAAGGAGACAGCTGTTCCCCTCTGGGAGTTGTGAGCTCAGAGAGGTGCCTCGTATGTTACATCATTTAGACTAGCCTAGCGTTACCAGCCTGAGAGGTGCCTTTTAACCCTGGCTAGCGTAGCCTATCCTGGCACTGACTATATACCAGCCTGTTGTGTTCAGCTCAGGTGAAACCACTCAACAGTCCTCAAAAGTAGCTCTGACTGAATCCAGCAGAGATCACTGCAGGCACTGTTTCATCCTGGCATCTATTATGTAATGCTGAACACATAAAAAGTCATGGTGAATAACAGATACAGGCTTCAATAAAGAGCCTTGATGAGACAGTACTTCTCTTAAAATAACTGGGAAATGAACAAGGCCCTCTAGAGTGTGCATACTAAAGCTCAATCATACAAAATACAATCTCTCTCTCTCATTCACACACGTGCACACAAACACATGCATTCATACACACACAGCAGAAGAAAGGTGGATCTACACATTGGTGCATAGATCATTTGCATGGCTTGTCAGTGAGACGGGAGAAGGCTACCATAAAGATGTCAGTGGCATGGGCCAAGCACCCTGCTCCTCACGCAGCCTGAACAGCTTCTGTTCTCAACAACACCATTCAGTCTGCTGTCAATGTGTATGATGCACTAGATATCACCCCACACACCCCAGGGCAGCAAGAACACACACACACTGTGCAGTAATGACAGCTCTTTGTGTGTGTGTGTGTGTGTGTGTGTGTGTGTGTGTGTGTGTGTGTGTGTGTGTGTGTGTGTGTGTGTGTGTGTTTCTTTGTGTTATAAAGAGAGGGGTGTTAGCAGACAGCTGTTTATATAATTAGCCTGTAATTAGAGGGCTGCGGTCGTCTGAAACCACAGCAGTTCCACCAGGCACACTCATTTAGCTGTCTAAAGAGCACACTGTCAACAACATGACATCAACACTTTATGTGGGTTGATACCAGTGGCGATTTTAACATGTAAATCTTGGTTGGGAAAACCCCCCAAAATGTGTTTTGATGCATGCCAGCAAAGCTACTACACAACATAACACTAAACAATACATTAATTGGACTATAACGGTGACAAACCGTGCCCACAAACTGTTAGGGTCTACATAAAGCTGTCCTAACAGCAGTCCCAACACCTTACCACCACTACACCTGGCTTTCAGCAGAGCCTTGTCTGGCAGCGAAACAGTTAATTTAGCCTCATTTACTGCCTGATATGTCTTAAACAAATGTGGTTTCTACTGACAAATGAGATGCACAAACTATGGCATAAGAGGACGACAAGCGTACATGTGTCCGGATCCCTCCGGTACCGATTCTCATTCTGTTCACCAGTTCCGGAGGTCCAAGTCACTGGCTTTCTAGGCTTCACTGAACGGGATTCATTATCATCAAACCCGGACTGTCTTGTCTGATTACACACACCTGGTTCCCATTTCCCCTGATTAGTATGTTATATATGTGCCCTCTGTTCCCTCTGTCTTTGTTGGTTATTGTTCCCATGTTCGTTGGTGGTGTGAGTACCTATGCGTTGGTGCAGCTGTTATGCTACGGGCTATATACACCGCTCAAAAAAATAAAGGGAACACTAAAATAACACATCACACAAAATAACAAGTCAAAATGAGGCTCAGTAGTGTGTGTGGCCTCCACGTGCCTGTATGACCTCCCTACAACGCCTGGGCATGCTCCTGATGAGGTGGCGGATGGTCTCCTGAGGGATCTCCTCCAGACCTGGACTAAAGCATCCGCCAACTCCTGGACAGTCTGTGGTGCAACGTGGCGTTGGTGGATGGAGCGAGACATGATGTCCCAGATGTGCTCAATTGGATTCAGGTCTGGGGAACGGGCGGGCCAGTCCATAGCATCAATGCCTTCCTCTTGCAGGAACTGCTGACACACTCCAGCCACATGAGGTCTAGCATTGTCTTGCATTAGGAGGGCCAGGGCCAACCGCACCAGCATATGGTCTCACAAGGGGTCTGAGGATCACATCTCGGTACCTAAATGCAGTCAGGCTACCTCTGGCGAGCACATGGAGGGCTGTGCGGCCCCCCCAAAGAAATGCCACCCCACACCATGACTGACCCACCGCCAAACCGGTCATGCTGAAGGATGTTGCAGGCAGCAGAACGTTCTCCACGGCGTCTCCAGACTCTGTCACGTCTGTCACATGTGCTCAGTGTGAACCTGCTTTCATCTGTGAAGAGCACAGGGCGCCAGTGGCGAATTTGCCAATCTTGGTGTTCTCTGGCAAATGCCAAACGTCCTGCATGGTGTTGGGCTGTAAGCACAACCCCCACCTGTGGACGTCGGGCCCTCATATCACCCTCATGGAGTCTGTTTCTGACCGTTTGAGCAGACACATGCACATTTGTGACCTGCTGGAGGTCATTTTGCAGGGCTCTGGCAGTGCTCGTCCTGCTCCTCCTTGCACAAAGGCAGCGGTTGCGGTCCTGCTGCTGGGTTGTTGCCCTCCTACGGCCTCCTCCACATCTCCTGATGTACTGGCCTGTCTCCTGGTAGCGCCTCCATGCTCTGGACACTACTCTGACAGACACAGCAAACCTTCTTGCCACAGCTCGCATTCATGTGCCATCCTGGATGAGCTGCACTACCTGAGCCACTTGTGTGGGTTGTAGACTCCGTCTCATGCTACCACTAGAGTGAAAGCACCGCCAGCATTCAAAAGTGACCAAAACATCAGCCAGGAAGCATAGGAACTGAGAAGTAGTCTGTGGTCACCACCTGCAGAACCACTCCTTTATTGGGGGTGTCTTGCTAATTGCCTATAATTTCCACCTGTTGTCTATTCCATTTGCACAACAGCATGTGAAATTTCTGTGGACAGTTTGAATTCACAGAAGTGTGATTGACTTGGAATTACATTGTGTTGTTTAAGTGTTCCCTTTATTTTTTTGAGCAGTGTATATTGTGTATACGGGTATCATCCCGTGTCGTTCAACAAGGTTTACCCTCGCTCTTTTGTTTGGGTACAGCCCAGTGTTTTTGTATACCTGTTTGTTTTGGGTGTATTAAAAACCCTATTGTGTATTCCTGCGCCTGTCTCCAAAATCCTTTATACCAGCGTGACAATATGAGGCAATTCGTAATTTCGATTAAGACATGAATGAGCAAGCTAGCACGGACGTAGTCAATATAACTATTTGTTCAGCACTTTTGACATGTACAGCGCCAGAATTCAGAACATGGGCCGTTCTTACAGTATTCTCCCTGTACACCAAGTCAGAACCGTAGAATAAGGGGGTAGATAAGCAGACAATGAAAGCTCTTACAATTTCCGATGATGACATTTCTCTAAAACAAGCTATAGACTACATGTGCAACACCAAGTCAGAACAGTAGGCTAAATTATGAGGGGAAAAGGAAAACAATTATTAGGGTGAGGCACATGGGCTACTAACAGCTTACTACACAACATACATATCTCCCTGGCACATTAAATCATTTATGCAGCAGAATATTGTGTCAACAAACTTTGTCTGGATTTATGATGCTTTCAAGACAACTGAGAACTCGGAAATAATCAAGGTCGAATCATGACGTCAGCGATCTTCAGGTCGAAGCTCTAGAAAGAGGCCCGAGCTCCCGACTTGGAATTCTGAGTTGGATGATCATTCAAAACTTATTTTCCCAGTCTGAGCTAATTTTTGTCATAGTTCCCAGTTGTCTTGAACTCACTGAATTCTAGTTCTAGTTCAGAGTTTCCAGTTGTTTTGAATGCGTCAGAAGTCTGGATTGACAGCATGGCCAATGTTGAATGTTTATCCTTCTAAGCTTGGAAAAGAGAACCTTAAACCCAAACTTGGAACACACACCCACTCCACTTGCTTTGCAATGCTTGCAGTTAGCCACGGAATCCTTCCAAACCACTCATTGATGAATTTGCAAATTTCCAACTTGTTCTGTAATGTTTGTGTCCAATTGCCGATGAACACCGATACGTTTTATCTATAATTTCTCTTCATAAGGATTGAAAAGGATTTGCCCGTAGATTGTCGACTTGATTCATAATGAAGACTGCTAGCTTCCTAGCTAAGATTTTGAAAATATGATGTTGACATGATCAGTCCAATCAAAGCTACGGTAGATATAACAAGGTTTGATGTCATTTTATCTGTGACCAATGACCTTGAGCCTTCGTGGATGGGCACTTCTAATGTAACTATATGGCAGCACCCAGGGGGCTTGAATTTTAGAGCTCTCCCCGTAGATTTTGCGGTGACGCAGTGTCCCCATGAGTGACAAAACAATGAGCCAATCACGGCGTAACTAGAGAACATTACCAACTCCTACGCTACGTATTTTCCGCTGGCTGCCCCACCACCACAGAAAGCACTGAGCTGGGCTGAAACACCTGCATTTTGGAGCTGCCTTACTCAAGAAAGAAACAAATGTTAGTATGCGGCTTTATAACTCAATTATATATGTATTTTTTACATTGTTTTCAAACTGATATGTGACACATATTAATGCCAAAATAACATGCAAAACGGTCATAACAAATATATATAATTATATACAGTGCATTCAGAAAATATTCAGACCCCTTGACCCCTTTTCCACATTTTGTTACTTTACAGCCTGTTTTTTTTCTTCTCGAAAACAGGTTTAGCATTTTTTTTTGCAAATGCATTAAAAATAAAAAACGGAAATACCTTATTACATAATTATTCAAACACGTTGCTATGAGACTCGAAATTGAGCTCAGGTGCATCCTGTTTTCATTGATCATCCTTGAGATGTTTCTACAATTTCATTGGAGTCCATCTATGGTCAATTAAATTGATTGGACATGATTTGGAAAGGCACACAACTGTCTAAGGTCCCACAGTTAACAGTGCATGTCAGAGCAAAAACCAAGCCATGCGGTTGAAGGAATTGTCCGTAGAGCTCCAAAAACAGGATTGTGTCGAGGCACAGATCTAGGGAAGGGTACCAAAACATTTCTGCAGCATTGAAGCTCACCAAGAACACAGTGGCTGCGTCATTCTTAAATGGAAGAAGTTTGGAACCACCAAGACTCTTCCAAGACCAAACTGAGCAATCGGGGGAGAAGTGCCTTGGTCAGGGAAGTGACCAAGAACCCAATGGTCACTCTGACAGAGCTCCAGAGATCTTCTGTGGAGATGGGAGAACCTTCCAGAAGGACAACCATCTCTGCAGCACTCCACCAATCAGGCCTTTATGGTAGAATGGCCTGACAGAAGCCACTCCTCAATAAAAGGCACATGACAGGCTGCTTGGAGTTTGCCAAAAGGCACTTAAAGGACTCACACCATGAGAAACAAGATTCTCTGATCTGATGAAACTCTTTGGCCTGAATGCCAAGAGTCACGTCTGGAGGAAACCTGGCACCATCCATACGGTGAAACATGGTGATAGAAGCATCATGCTGTGGGGATGTTTTTCAGTGGTAGGGATTGGGAGACTACTCAGAGTCGAGGGAAAGATGAACGGAGCAAAGTACAGAGATATCCTTGATGAAAATCTGCTCCAGACTGCTCAGGACCTCAGACTGAGGTGAAGGTTCACCTTCCAACAGGAAAAGTACCCTAAGCACACAGCCAATACAACACAAGAGTGGCTTCAGGACAAGTCTCTGAATGTCCTTGAGTGGCCCAGCCAGAGCCGGGACATGAACATCTCTGGAGAGACCTGAAAACAGCTGGGCAGTGACGCTCCCCATCCAACCTGACAGAGCTTGAGAGGATCTGCAGAGAAGAATGGGAGAAACTTCCCAAATACACGTGTGCCAAGCTTGTAGCGTCATACCCAAGTAGACTCTACCTGTTTCTCCACCTCTCTTTCTCTCTACCTGTTTCTCCACCTCTCTGTTTCTCCTTCTCTCTTTCTCTCTACCTGTTTCTCCCTCTCTATTTCTCTCTACCTGTTTCTCCCTCTCTCTTTCTCTCTACCTGTTTCTCCACCCCTCTTTCTCTACCTGTTTCTCCACCTCTCTTTCTCTCTACCTGTTTCTCCCTCTCTTTCTCTCTACCTGTTTATCCACCTATCTTTCTCTCTACCTGTTTCTCCACCTCTCTGTTTCTACTTCTCTCTTTCTCTCTACCTGTTTCTCCCTCTCTCTTTCTCTCTACCTGTTTCTCCCTCTCTTTCTCTCTACTTGTTTCTCCCTCTCTCTTTCTCTCTACCTGTTTCTCCACCCCTCTTTCTCTACCTGTTTCTCCACCTCTCTTTCTCTCTACCTGTTTCTCCACCTCTCTTTCTCTCTACCTGTTTCTCCACCTCTCTGTTTCTCCTTCTCTCTTTCTCTCTACCTGTTTCTCCCTCTCTCTTTCTCTCTACCTGTTTCTCCCTCTCTCTTTCTCTCTACTTGTTTCTCCACCCCTCTTTCTCTACCTGTTTCTCCACCTCTCTTTCTCTCTACCTGTTTCTCCACCTCTCTTTCTCTCTACCTGTTTCTCCACCTCTCTTTCTCTCTACCTGTTTCTCCACCTCTCTACCTGTTCTCCACCTCTCTACCTGTTTCTCCACCTCTCTACCGGTTTCTCCACCTCTCTACCGGTTTCTCCACCTCTGTTTCTCCCTCTCTGTTTCTCCACCTCTCCGTTTCTCCACCTCTCTGTTTCTCTCTACCTGTTTATCCACCTCTCTACCTGTTTCTACACCTCTCTTTCTCTCTACCTGTTTCTCCACCTCTCTGTTTCTCCCTCTCTCTTTCTCTCTACCTGTTTCTCCACCTCTACCTGTTTCTCCTCTTCTCTACCTGTTTCTCCACCGCTCTACCTGTTTCTCCACCTCTCTACCTGTTTCTCCACCTCTCTGTTACACATGTTTTATCTCTCACTCACATGCAGACACACAAAGAGGCACGGACGTACACACACACACATACACACAGTTTCTCTCACATTCACTCTCAAACACACAATCTATCCCTCTCTCTCTCTCTTTCTATCTATCTCTCTCCTGTTAACCGTACTCCCACAGGTGACTGTTCGGTCGTGCCTGATGGTTACACCGTGCTGACCGACTTCGCTAGCAGAAATTGCCATAGAAATTGGCCTCTCCGATGCATTTGTCTCCTGGCAGGGAGGCCCCACTTTAGGTGGTGGAACAAGACAGGATCCATGCTGATAGTGCTGCTGGAGCAGGAAATGGAATGTGTCCGTCATAAAGCTGTCTGGGCTGTTGGAAGGGAATGGCCCCGCTGTTCGTCTGCATGCGCCTGCTACCTTCCACTGTGCCTCGGCGCGCACCGGCGACACTGAAATTGGCGATACATTATTACCTGACCACTGTATCAAAAGTAGCACGTCAGACATATGATTGGGCTCTACTGGAGTGGCAGGAATAAAGATGGGTGTTTATGGGTAAAGCTGTTGATGTCTTGGTAGCCCCTATACATGTGAAATGGACATGAGGAGCAGAGATTGAAACTACCACTGGCAGTGAGCCCTCATCTCCAAGCTCTCTGCCCAGGAGGACAAGCTATTTGGTGTGACTTTGGCATCAACTACAACAAGAATGTCAATAAATAAATCACAGGCCGACCTCAGTTGAGAAACGTGTGTTCGCCAAATAATACATCAAGTGGAATTAAACTTCAAAAGACAGCCAGTGTGTTGTCCAACTGAGCACTGTAATGACTGCAACCCCACCCACCCCTCTCTGTCTCTCTCTGCCTCTCTCTCTCTGCCTCTCTCTGCCTCTCCCTGCCTCTCCCTGCCTCTCTCTCCATTCTGAACAGGGTTAAGAAAAGAGCAGCGATATATTATCCACAAATCTGTCTGTATTTCTGTATTCATTGGGAGCTTCAACAGATCAAAGGGTCTGTGTGAGGATCTGTGTGTGTTAAACCGTTGGTGAGATGCGAGAGCAGGACTACCTGTCTTGAAGAGGATCGGCAGACAGCAGACGGGCCTATCAAAGAGCTGCCACCTCACACAATGCATGTCATGCACCAGGCGTTCATCTCATCTGATGCTAGGGGAGAAGCAGGGGAGACGGGGGAGACAGATGGACAGGGAAAGGAGAGGAAGCAGGTATTGTATGGGTAGTTCTAGATTTAGATTTATTAGGATCTCCTATTAGCCGACGCCACTGGGGACAGCTAGTCTTACTGGGGTCTGACACGTAACCAAAAAGATATACAGACTAAAGACTTTACAATTTACATACGTTTAAAAACATGAACATGTAGCGTGTGTGTGTGTGTGTGTGTGTGTGTGTGTGTGTGTGTGTGCATCTATCAATTCCACATACATGTCAGTAGAGTGGAAGGGGGAGACATAAGAGAGCATGAAACAGTTTTACCACGTGTTGGGATGGGAGCAGCCAATTCACACTATGAATAGGTTGTGGTTGGTAGCCTAGCGGTTAACAGCATTGGGCCGGTAACTAGAAAAGTTGCTGGTTCAAATCCCTGAGCCGGCAAGGTGGAAAAATCTGCTGTTCTGCCCTTGAGCAAGGCCCCCAACAACAACTGCGCTGTGGACGTTGATTAAGGCAGCCCTCTCTGATTCAGAAGGGTTTGGGTTAAACGCGGAAGACCCATTTCTGTTGAACGCAGTCAGTTGTGCAACTGACTCGGTATCCCCTCCCCAGTGGCTTGTTCAACAGAATAACTTCCCTGGTTAGCCGAATGTTATGATGAAAAGCCTCTTTTTCTTTTGTGTTTGACACAAAAAGGCCATCTTAATTTCTGGTATACATATCATCAGAATACACAGACACATGGAGAAATGTGGTATTGGCTATATGCTTCAGGAGAGGCATATTTAGACGTTTATAGTGAGACCAGACAACAACTCTGTGGCGATCACCCAGTTTCCCTGATAACAAAATAGCTTCCATCCCACAATGAAGGTGTAGCCCGTCTTATCAACAGAGAGAGAGAGAGAGGTACAGTTGTGAGCCATTCTCACAGGCTTCAACACACGAAAAATTGCCAAAGCCTCCAGCCACCCGAGACATGGACTGTTGAAACTCAAAAACTTGAAACCTTTTCATCCATTCTGACTTGACGAGTAATGCCTTAGGGTTAAAGACACCATGAAAGAAGAATGTGTGGTTGACTTAAAGAGAGAACTGACTGCGTGAGAGTGGGGTAAAACAATCTACATTCACCACAAAGTGAGACACGATAAGTAAGACATCGTAGTCCATATATGGGCTATGTGGTTGATTCCCTGAGATCGCCTAACGAACAGAAATGGCCGTATTGTTTGGCGTGTCACAGATGCTGAGCTAACCACAACCCCCAGGTCTAATGACTGTTGTGGTACTGTGGTGTGGGTGGAATGCCACTGGAGGTCATCTGAACAGCCGTGATGTCACTAAATGGTCTGCAGCCAAGTCTAGTCTGCATGGGAATCCATAAAGCCATGTGACCTAACCATGAAATACTCTGTCTCTTAGCCTAGCGACCGCCATGTTTTTCCAGACCTGGGGCTTTATGTACTGTTACAATCTAGGATCAGAATCAGATCCCCCCCCCCCCCCCCCATGTAATTTATTGTGAGCTAAAAGGCCAAACTGATCTGAAATCGGCAATCCTGCTTTGAGACGCTACATGTGGTCAGAAGTTGGAAAAGTGTTGCACTACTCAACATGTGCTGAGGCTGAGCAGCAGTGGTTGGACCACCCGGTGGAGTGGTAGTATTGTCAACACAGCATGGATCTGACTTTAGTTCTGACATGGCTTACCATAGGCCCAGGTGTGCTTTAGTTCTGACATGGCTTACCATAGGCCCAGGTGTGCTTTAGTTCTGACATGGCTTACCATAGGCCCAGGTGTGCTTTAGTTCTGACATGGCTTACCATAGGCCCAGGTGTGCTTTAGCCCCCGCTCCTCTCTGTAAACAGAGATGTAAAACTTTACTGACTGACAGTCTGGGCAAAATAGAAGGGAGGGAGGGAGGGAGGGAGGGAGGGAGGGAGGGAGGGAGGGAGGGAGGGAGGGAGGGAGGGAGGGAAGGAAGGAAGGAAGGAAGGAAGGGAGGGAGGGAGGGAGGGAGGGAGGGAGATGGCATAACCAGGGAAGAGCTCAGACTTGATCAATTTCTCTGCCTGAGAGAAGATGAAGAAGAGGGAGAGGAGGGGATGGATCAATAGTTTACTTCTTAATTGACCTTTCATTAAGAGGTTGGTTCTGGGCTCAGTAATCACAGACGTTCAGTGATGGAGCCATTTAGGGACATCGAGCTGCTAAAATCTATACAGGCTCAGAGTAGAGCAGCACAGCCCAGACCGCCCTCTGATGAACACTGTTACAACTACACATATTTAGGGACATCGAGCTGCTAAAATCTATACAGGCTCAGATTGGAGCAGCACAGCCCAGACCGCCCTCTGATGAACACTGTTACAACTACACACACAGCTCATCCCCACCACTGATTACCACAGGATTTACGAGCCTTGCCTGCCCTCCACTTGGGTTCCTGCACTACTAACAGGCACACACACACACACACATACAACAAACAAACACTTCAATACAAACGTAGGCTAACACAGACACACGCATGCTTGTGCATCCAACTACCCCCCACACACATTCACAACCACATACGCACACATGCAACACTAAGAGGCAAGCACCTTGTTAAAATTATAAGAGACAACTACACACATGCACATATTCCATACCAGAAGACAAACAACCAAACAGGAGTGTGTGCTAAGCCAACTCTGACCTGGGCTGCCATTGTGGCTCTAATGATGCAGCCTGAGCCTGGTTCCTCCCGGGTCGCCCTAGGGCTCCATGCTGGACTATGGAGTGAAGGTGTCACCAGGGTGATGAATGGGCTGTGTGGTGCGCTTGTGCAGCAGGATACAGGAAGCCAGGCCTCATTGATATTAATGGCTGACTTCACCTGGAGGCTGGGGACCAGCTAATGGCTGCCGCTGGGCCACTCCTGATGCCTGTCACTGATACAGCGAGTGGTCTTATTACAGGGCTCGCTGGGCCAAGGTAATTGCACTAACCCAACACGAGGCCCGGGCGAAGCTTGGCATGTGAGCCTGCCTGTAATGGAGGCTGATGGGCGAGAGATTAAAAATGCTGCCGTGGAATCGCGCACCACACATCTCACCGTTCACTCTGGAATATTTATTTGCAGTGGTGGAGATGGTAATAATTATGAAAGGATGTCAGCGACGGTGTACGAGGCATGTACAGTACCTTCATGAGAGCAAATGTAATGTACTCGGGAGCTGAAACAATGGTCTCTGTCAATGTGTCTTCAGTCAGGGACTGGATGCAGTGTCAGTGAGTACATTATTACTGTGCTGCATGAGGCGACTTATAGAATATTCACATTCAATTATGTTGTAATGAACTGTGACACTGTCTGGGAGAATCAGAAGGGAAATGTCCATTTAAATAGTTGTTTTAAATTGAATCGCAGACAGAGGAAGCCATAGGGTGGACCATTACACACACACACACACACACACACACACACACACAGATATGAGGCCAAGGAGCATGTCGGAGCTGCAGAGAATTAGTGAACCAGGAGTGACTCAGAGGTTCTCTAGCGTGACCAACTGCCTCTCTGACAACCTGCATTGTCACAACAAGAGCGCCAGAACCAATCACAGCCCACTTCGAAGGCACTCCCACCCAATCGCATCTGGCAGCCGACTATGTTCCCAACGCAGGCCTCTACTTTAACTGGGAGTGTTGGAGAGTCACGATCATGTTTCAATGTTACCAACCCCGTTGGGACACCTTTCATGCATAAACCCTGATATTGTAAAGGAAAGTATGGTGTGCTTGGGAGCACACACACACACACACACACACACACACACACACACACAGAGACAGAGAGGAGGGGTTGGAAGCTCATTCACCGTGCTGTTATACCGTAACTCATCTAAGGTACTAAAACTCCACCAGGGATCCCTGTCTGTCAGGTCAGATTCCAACAAGACTCTGGACTAAAGCTCACTGCGGTTGTTAAGGGAACCCAACTCAAGGTGATGTCCTGGCCTACCATGAACGTTTGGAGGAGAAATATTCATTCATCAGGTGCTTTTGTGAGTCTGGAATGCAAATTAAAAGGTCATATGCAAAAAAATGCCTTTTACCAGCTGCTTTATCTTATGAAGACACATCATGCAATCTGCATAACATTAGCAAACAAATCTGCATAGAAATGAAGGCATTTTCATTATGTACGTATTCTTTCCATTCAAATCCACAGCTGGAACGCAGACCAGAGAGGGAGAAGAAAACTATGGCAAACACAAAGATCAGTCCCCGGAGTGTCAATCAAACAGGCCGTCGCTGTGGCGCGGCTTCGCGGACTGTTGTTGTCCATTAATGATTCAACAAAGCGCCACATTGATTTTGGGCGAGTGTGAACTGAGAGGTTAATTAGAGATGCAGCAGCCTTCAGGTCCCTCCGTTTGTCTGAAGGTAACTACTGATGACATAAACACTGTGGAGGAGAAGAACAAAAAGAGGGGACAACAGCGAAACAGATTGTTACCAAGTTTCCACTCCACAAAGTAATGGTCTCAGTCGTCTCGCATCCCACTTTGTGGAGGGAAATGGACCCCATTGGTGGATTTCAGTGATGTGGTTGACATGAAGAGAAACATTGGTGTTTTCTTCCACGGTGATCGATACTGGCCATTTACTCTCTACGACTCCCAAAGGGCCTAGGCAAAGGCTTAAACACCTAGGAGAGTGTGTCGGAGGATAAACACACCTAACAAGGCCCGACCGCTCTGTCCTCGATTAAAACAAAGAGAGCGAGAGAGAGAGATACCGTTATTGGCCCAATAGTTACATAACTAAAAGCACAAACTTGACTTCATTTTAACGGACCTAGAAAAGTTAGAACCAAGCACCCTTCCTCGTCCACTGTACATAGAACCTGCCTGACGCCACACACCCCTACAAAGTGAGTGAGTGAGTGAGTGAGTGAGTGAGTGAGTGAGTGAGAGCGAGAGAGGCTGATCTACTGATCCTAGACCTTCTTATTCCCTCTCTGCCTATTGAGCCAGACAACTCTGGCCTACTTAGAGAGAACACAGACTGAAGGTCTATGTGTTTCAGTATGTGTGTAGCCTCAGTGTGCACAATTTGGGAGCACATATGAGTAAGCCTACACAACTAGAGATGGTGAATGTTTGTATTTGTCATGTCCCATCACTGCTTTACATCAGTAGAAAGTTCAAGTAGCTGTGGGCCAGAGCCGAGCCAAACTCTCCCAGACAGCTCAGAACACTGGGCCCACTTCTGCAGAGCACTTTGAGCTGTAAAGTTTTTCCTTCCAGACTTTAGATGGAGATGTGTGCACATTTCCAGTGTGGCTCCATACTGGGGCTGAGTGTGGCCCAGTTGCCCTGAGCGCTGGGGTAGAGAGGCGGCATGGCATGCGACTGAGTCTCCTGCCTAGGGCGGCTGACAGCCGCGACCTCTGACCCTACACTCCATCAGCATCAATGTCAAAGCAGCCAGACCAGAGCTAACAGGGGTTACCCTCCAACCCCCTCATACACAGGCTACGTGATCATATTCACATACATGTAGTGTACATGCTGTGGTAGTTCTATGGGGGATCAATAGTCTGTCTTTCAACGCTGCTTTAGAGGAAGTTTTCCGACAAACAATGTTTGAAATGGGGGCATTCAAAATCAGGGGTAATGAAAGCACAAACTTTTCAAATACATGCGCCTGTGAATCGTCTAGTTAAGCTGATGTTCATATTAACCAGCCACAGGCACAAACACCAAGGCGTGTTAGATAAGAGCGCCATAAGTCAAAACACATTTTACTTCAGCCGCTCAGGTATAAACACCTCTGGCCCTAAAGGTTCTTTCTCATATCACTTTCCTCCCCTCCTCCTCCCCCTCCTCCTCTCATAACACCAGGGCTCCTGATAAGGGGTTGATGATCGCTGAGGGAGAGATGGAGAGAGAGAGAGAGAGAAAGAGAGAGAGAGAGAGAGAAAGAGAGAGAGAAAGAGAAAGAGAAAGAGAAAGAGAGAGAGAGAGAGAGAGAGAGAGAGAGAGAGAGAGAGAGAGAGAGAGAGAGAGAGAGAGAGAGAGAGAGAGAGCGAGGGAAAGAAGGAAGGAAGGTTCATCAGACAGTAAATGCCTCCCTGAAAGCCAATCTCATCTATATGCAGATGACATAAATATTGATGCGTTGCGGCGCTCTCAGCTCGTTCTGCTTAATTGACGCGTGCAGCTCCCATATCACTGTTTCCTCTCCTCTCTAACATAGTGGTCCGTCTCAGGTACAGCAGACTCAGAAACAACGTGCTGGTTAAGTAAGCCTTAATGAGCCTTAACGAGGACGGCAGAGAGACGCCTTGACCTCGGTGGCCCACAAACAACATTACACAAACAAACACTCAGACAGAAAAAGGAGAGAGAGACAGAGTTGATTAGGAATGGAATAGATTCCATCTTATTTGAGGAATAGAATAGATGCGAAGTGTTGCTATCGTAGCTAAACATGCCATTTCACACTAGAGAATGAATGAAGCTATAACAAAAGTCTATGAGAGGCTGCCACAATGACATAGACTGGAGGAGATGGTTCTGTAGCACGAGTTATAGCTCCGAAATAGGGCGACAGAGAGAAGGAAAGAGAGATAGAGATATTCCCTGTTGCTCTGTGTCTGTGCGGCCTGTACCAGGCATGCTCAGAGTCCAGTGTGCTGCTGTGATCCCCGTCAGTGTGCGAGAGAGAGAGCCTGCAGCCCCAGCCCTATTTTCAGCTCCAGTGGACAGACGCAACAGCCAGCGCTCTCTATCCCCCCCCCCTTCTCCCCCTACCATTCTCCCTCCCCTTACTTTTCTCTCTCCCCAGCCACAGAAGATCAATCCCACTCAGTTTAACCCTACACTCACCAACTTACCCAAGGGAGCTGACATGAGCATCAACACACAAACCAGCCACAGCGGAATTCATTCACAGCATTACTCAACACAGAATTACCCAATATAGCATTAGTCAACACAGCATTACTCAACACAGCATTACACGTAACTGTTACTTCACATTTTCTAACACAGAATGACATCAAGTGAGGAAATGTAGAGAACATTGGTGTTGGGGGACAAAGGGAGAACACCTCACATGGCAGCCATTTGTGCTATAGGCAGTATAGTGACCATTTGCCTGTATTCACAGTAGAACTACTGATCTAGGATCCGTTTTTTCATTTAGATCATAATGAAGAAGATTATATGGACAGATCCTAGATCAGCCCTGTTGGTGATGATCATAATAATATAACATCTCCATCCCGAGCCATCTGGATTCATGGACTAACAGAGAGAACGAGACGCTACATTGACTGCGGATTGATTGTGAGCTGGAATGTAATGCTGCTCTGCCCTCACTAGCAGGAACCAGCTACAGTGGATTATCCACTATTCAATTGACATATAACTTTAATGAAATGTTATTATGGATGGGATGGGAGGGATAGGACCACGGGATCCTGAGGGACAGTGGCGCTACGTTCCAACTAGAGAGAGGGACAATCAGCTGGCTACCGTTTATACTGCAGGGTGGCTAAGGTCTTTAGTGTCTGCATTCACATTCCCATTAAGATATTCCAAGAACAGCGATTTAATTCAAGCGATTGTCTCTCTCAAGCGATCTCATTCTCTCGCTCTCACTCTCTGTGTGTCTCTCTCTCTCTCTGTGTGTCTCTCTCTCTCTGTGTGTCTCTCTCTCTCTGTGTCTCTCTCTCTCTGTGTCTCTCTCTCTCTGTGTCTCTCTCTCTCTCTGTGTCTCTCTCTCTCTGTGTGTCTCTCTCTCTCTGTGTCTCTCTCTCTCTGTGTCTCTCTCTCTGTGTCTCTCTCTCTGTGTCTCTCTCTCTCTGTGTCTCTCTCTCTCTCTCTGTGTGTCTCTCTCTCTCTCTCTGTGTGTCTCTCTCTCTCTGTGTCTCTCTCTCTCTGTGTCTCTCTCTCTCTGTGTCTCTCTCTCTCTGTGTCTCTCTCTCTCTGTGTCTCTCTCTCTCTGTGTCTCTCTCTCTCTGTGTCTCTCTCTCTCTGTGTCTCTCTCTCTCTCTGTCTCTCTCTCTCTCTGTGTTTCTCTTCCTCTCCCTCTGGTCCCTTTTTATTAATTTCAGGTTGACAATAGAAATACAATTCAGCATAATGTATCGTCTTCCCTTCCAGAAATGCGTAGCAGTTTATTCATCACAATGAATAAAGTGACCAATTGAAGTAAACACATTTTTATACAGAGCCAACTCTGCAAAGTAAAGGTCACGAAAGCTCCAAAGTTGAACCTTTTCAGCGGAAAATACACGAAGACTCCTGACTCCATAACTCCTTTCCATGACCCTCTTTACTATCACAGCAGAGACGTTCTGCTTTCCTGTCCATCGTGACAGGGTCCACTGAAACTGTCTTACACAACCATGCAGAGCCATCCGTCAAAATGACAATTGTCTTTGTCACTATACGTCCCACTTCTACGGCGATCAATCAAACTAGGTAGAAATTGGAGCGTTTTAACCTGTAACATTACCATAAAGAGCCTCTCATATGATGTTGACCAATCAGGATGCGGAATGACTCTTAGGCTCCTCCCTCACAGGCCCCACCCCTATAATATGGACCAATCAAGGTGCTTTAGAGTTTCGAAAGCTCCTCCCTATATTCAATTGTTCAATTTCTCCAATGAGCAAGTGCCTCATTCATCCAGACTCACTATGCCAGAGTGACTGACAGTCAGAGGGAGTAGCTGCTATCTGTGAGCAGTTCAATCAACAATATGAAAGATTCATGGAGTGCTATCAGTCTGCTTGGGACCCAGCACACAAACTCCTCATCTCTCATCACACCTCTGGCCACAGACACACATACAGACAGACGCCTCTGCTGCCTCTTCTCCTTCACTCCTCAACACTCGTCTCCATCAGCTCTGTGTTGGCTGTGCGTGTGTGTGTGTTTGTGTGTTTGTATGTGAGTTTCCGTGTGTGTTTACTGCAGGGCTGTCTGTCTGGAACTGTTTGCAGCTCAAGACTGCCCTCTACGGGAGAGTGACAGACTAACTGTTATCAGAGGTAATCTAGAAAGCAACTTTCTCCTGAGACTGAACCTGACACCAAAAACAAAGAGAAGGGATGCTACTGGCTGACAGGCACAGAGAACCAATGGAAAGAGCGTCTGTGTTCCTGGGCCTGTGTCCCTGGGTTTGGACCGTGGCACTCTGCTTATCATCCAATCCTTTCTAACGCACACACCAGATGGAAACAGGAGCGGAAAACGGAGAGATAGGGAACGAGAGAGAGAGAGATAGATGGGGAGAGAGAGATGGAGAGAGAGAGAGATAGATGGGGAGAGAGAGATGGAGAGAGAGAGAGATGGGGAGAGAGAGATGGAGAGAGAGAGAGAGAGAGAGAGAGAGGTAGAGAGAGAGAGAGAGAGGTAGAGAGAGAGAGAGGTAGAGAGAGAGAGAGAGAGAGATAGATGGGGAGAGAGAGAGAGAGAGAGGGAGAGAGAGAGGTAGAGAGAGAGAGAGGTAGAGGTAGAGAGAGAGAGGTAGAGAGAGAGGTAGAGAGAGAGAGAGAGAGAGAGATGGAGAGAGAGAGAGAGAGAGATGGAGAGAGAGAGAGAGAGAGAGAGAGAGAGAGAGAGAGATGGAGAGAGAGAGAGAGAGAGATGTAGAGAGAGAGGTAGAGAGAGAGGTAGAGAGAGAGAGAGGTAGAGGTAGAGGTAGAGAGAGAGAGAGAGAGAGAGAGAGAGGTAGAGGTAGAGGTAGAGGTAGAGGGAGAGAGAGAGAGAGCGAGAGAGAGAGAGAGAGCGAGAGAGAGAGAGAGAGAGAGAGAGAGAGAGACAGAGAGAGAGAGAGACAGAGAGAGAGAGGAATGTTTCACAAACTACCTGTTCTCTGTCAGAGCTGCAGTCTCTCTTGGTATCAGTGATCTTGTCATGGAACATTTTCGGCCCAGCTTCATTCCAACTCACATCAGTCAAATCAGATCCCCCATTTTGTTGGGACTGCAACCATGGACGTGATGTGAGGTAATACTGCCCCATTCTTTCCATGTGAGGTGAAAGGGGTTTGGCTCCTCTCAACCACACACACAGAAATAGTTTGCCTTGCCTTCGGCCAATATTGTTAAAAGATTTCTCACATTACACAATGTGGGTTATTAAAAGAACTTCATACAGTAACCACAAATCCACGCCATAGCGTTGTTTACCTTAAAATGTTTAACTGTCATTAGCAAATGTAGCCATTATTGTGGTCGAGATGTGGCGAATCTGCAGAGAGCAAAGTTATGATGTCGTTTAGTTCTTGACAACTACGATTCCATTATGAGCCAAATAAAGCAACTGCTTTCTCCAAAGTGAACATCTGTGAAGGTCAACAGAACCGGGCTCACAGTGTAATGATAAGATACGGGAGGGAGACGACCAGTCTAAAGAAAACGCCGCTTCTTGTCAAACGGCACTAATTCACATTCTCAAATCGCGATCTCCCATTTTGATTGAAGTTTGTTCCAACCCAGTTGCCATGAGCAGACGAAACAAGGATTATGTTTCTACATAACAATCAAGACTGTTGTCGAGGGAGGCCATTTTCATTTCAGCTGTCCTTCTTGTCCTTGTCTCATTTCCACTAGATTATCTCAGAGGCCTTTCCAATATCCACAGCACTGTCATCATAATCATCGCCTGGACAAAAAGGAAAAACATATATTTTGTCCTCTCTTCTGTGGACTGTTGTACAACACCCTACTGAAACATTATTAGACTTTTCCTATGGTAATATTGTAATATTCTGGTAGGAGAATAGAAGGTAGGTAGGAGAGCTGGCATTTAAAGAGCTGGGGGTGCCCTTCCTCCTCTTCTAGCCACTCTCCTCTGTCTGCCTTGACCTCATGCTGAGTAATAACAAGCTCTGTCGGCCATTACTCGACTGTGAATACTTTAGGACGCTAGGCTCTCTTAGATTGAGTTAATAATTCAGCAGCTCAGAACAGAGTGTCTTTTAAGAGTAAAAACAGACCGGACGTGATTAGCCACCACCACATACTTTGATATCTTTTTTCCGTTTTGTTTTCTTCTTTTCTCCATCACCACCATGTTCCTTATACATGCCCGACAGCAAGACAAACCACCAACTTCCAACATACACGCTACGTGTGGAGGAAAAAAAAAGAACATTGACTTTCAAATGAAGAAAGAATCATTTCCCCAGCCCATAAAAAGAGTAATATCCCCATCCGGTCGTTGGCCAAATGGCTTCCCTTATCGTTTTATCTGCGGTTTTTCTATCCACCACGCTAATTTTTCAACGCCACATCAAACCAAGCGTGTGTGAAGCAGCAGCTTATTTTCTGATTCACTCTACCAGTCATCTCTATGACCAGTCATCTCTATGTAGAACAGCCCTATGAGTCCAGGTAATAGGATGGTAGATACCAGTCATCTCTATGACCAGTCATCTCTATGTAGAACAGCCCTATGAGTCCAGGTAATAGGACGGTAGATACCAGTCATCTCTATGTAGAACAGCCCTATGAGTCCAGGTAATAGGATGGTAGATACCAGTCATCTCTATGACCAGTCATCTCTATGTAGAACAGCCCTATGAGTCCAGGTAATAGGACGGTAGATACCAGTCATCTCTATGTAGAACAGCCCTATGAGTCCAGGTAATAGGACGGTAGATACCAGTCATCTCTATGTAGAACAGCCCTATGAGTCCAGGTAATAGGATGGTAGATACCAGTCATCTCTATGACCAGTCATCTCTATGTAGAACAGCCCTATGAGTCCAGGTAATAGGATGGTAGATACCAGTCATCTCTATGTAGAACAGCCCTATGAGTCCAGGTAATAGGATGGTAGATACCAGTCATCTCTATGTAGAACAGCCCTATGAGTCCAGGTAATAGGATGGTAGATACCAGTCATCTCTATGTAGAACAGCCCTATGAGTCCAGTTAATAGGATGGTAGATACCAGTCATCTCTATGACCAGTCATCTCTATGTAGAACAGCCCTATGAGTCCAGTTAATAGGATGGTAGATACCAGTCATCTCTATGACCAGTCATCTCTATGTAGAACAGCCCTATGAGTCCAGGTAATAGGACGGTAGATACCAGTCATCTCTATGTAGAACAGCCCTATGAGTCCAGGTAATAGGATGGTAGATACCAGTCATCTCTATGACCAGTCATCTCTATGTAGAACAGCCCTATGAGTCCAGGTAATAGGATGGTAGATACCAGTCATCTCTATGTAGAACAGCCCTATGAGTCCAGTTAATAGGATGGTAGATACCAGTCATCTCTATGACCAGTCATCTCTATGTAGAACAGCCCTATGAGTCCAGGTAATAGGATGGTAGATACCAGTCATCTCTATGACCAGTCATCTCTATGTAGAACAGCCCTATGAGTCCAGGTAATAGGATGGTAGATACCAGTCATCTCTATGACCAGTCATCTCTATGTAGAACAGCCCTATGAGTCCAGGTAATAGGACGGTAGATACCAGTCATCTCTATGTAGAACAGCCCTATGAGTCCAGGTAATAGGATGGTAGATACCAGTCATCTCTATGACCAGTCATCTCTATGTAGAACAGCCCTATGAGTCCAGGTAATAGGATGGTAGATAACAGTCATCTCTATGTAGAACAGCCCTATGAGTCCAGGTAATAGGATGGTAGATACCAGTCATCTCTATGACCAGTCATCTCTATGTAGAACAGCCCTATGAGTCCAGGTAATAGGATGGTAGATACCAGTCATCTCTATGACCAGTCATCTCTATGTAGTACAGCCCTATGAGTCCAGGTAATAGGATGGTAGATACCAGTCATCTCTATGTAGAACAGCCCTATGAGTCCAGGTAATAGGATGGTAGATACCAGTCATCTCTATGACCAGTCATCTCTATGTAGAACAGCCCTATGAGTCCAGGTCATAGGATGGTAGATACCAGTCATCTCTATGTAGAACAGCCCTATGAGTCCAGGTAATAGGATGGTAGATACCAGTCATCTCTATGACCAGTCATCTCTATGTAGAACAGCCCTATGAGTCCAGGTAATAGGATGGTAGATACCAGTCATCTCTATGACCAGTCATCTCTATGTAGAACAGCCCTATGAGTCCAGGTAATAGGACGGTAGATACCAGTCATCTCTATGTAGAACAGCCCTATGAGTCCAGGTAATAGGATGGTAGATACCAGTCATCTCTATGACCAGTCATCTCTATGTAGTACAGCCCTATGAGTCCAGGTAATAGGATGGTAGATACCAGTCATCTCTATGTAGTACAGCCCTGTGGGTCCAGGTAATACGACGGTAGATACCAGTCATCTCTATGTAGTACAGCCCTATGAGTCCAGGTAATAGGACGGTAGATACCAGTCATCTCTATGACCAGTCATCTCTATGTAGTACAGCCCTATGAGTCCAGGTAATAGGACGGTAGATACCAGTCATCTCTATGTAGTACAGCCCTATGAGTCCAGGTAATAGGACGGTAGATACCAGTCATCTCTATGTAGTACAGCCCTATGAGTCCAGGTAATAGGACGGTAGATACCAGTCATCTCTATGTAGTACAGCCCTATGAGTCCAGGTAATAGGATGGTAGATACCAGTCATCTCTATGTAGTACAGACCTGTGGGTCCAGGTAATACGACGGTAGATACCAGTCATCTCTATGTAGTACAGCCCTATGAGTCCAGGTAATAGGACTTTAGATATCAGTCATCTCTATGACCAGTCATCTCTACGTAGTACAGCCCTATGAGTCCAGGTAATAGGACGGTAGATACCAGTCATCTCTACGTAGTACAGCCCTGTGGGTCCAGGTAATACGACGGTAGATACCAGTCATCTCTATGTAGTACAGCCCTATGAGTCCAGGTAATAGGACGGTAGATACCAGTCATCTCTACGTAGTACAGCCCTATGAGTCCAGGTAGTAGGACGGTAGATACCAGTCATCTCTACGTAGTACAGCCCTATGAGTCCAGGTAATAGGACGGTAGATACCAGTCATCTCTATGTAGTACAGCCCTATGAGTCCAGGTAATAGGATGGTAGATACCAGTCATCTCTATGTAGTACAGACCTGTGGGTCCAGGTAATACGACGGTAGATACCAGTCATCTCTATGTAGTACAGCCCTATGAGTCCAGGTAATAGGACTTTAGATATCAGTCATCTCTATGACCAGTCATCTCTACGTAGTACAGCCCTATGAGTCCAGGTAATAGGACGGTAGATACCAGTCATCTCTACGTAGTACAGCCCTGTGGGTCCAGGTAATACGACGGTAGATACCAGTCATCTCTATGTAGTACAGCCCTATGAGTCCAGGTAATAGGACGGTAGATACCAGTCATCTCTACGTAGTACAGCCCTATGAGTCCAGGTAGTAGGACGGTAGATACCAGTCATCTCTACGTAGTACAGCCCTATGAGTCCAGGTAATAGGACGGTAGATACCAGTCATCTCTACGTAGTACAGCCCTATGAGTCCAGGTAATAGGATGGTAGATACCAGTCATCTCTACGTAGTACAGCCCTTTGAGTCCAGGTAATAGGATGGTAGATACCAGTCATCTCTACGTAGTACAGCCCTATGAGTCCAGGTAATAGGACGGTAGATACCAGTCATCTCTACGTAGTACAGCTCTATGAGTCCAGGTAATAGGACGGTAGATACCAGTCATCTCTACGTAGTACAGCCCTATGAGTCCAGGTAATAGGACGGTAGATACCAGTCATCTCTATGTAGTACAGCCCTATGAGTCCAGGTAATAGGAATCCCTCGTGATAAGACAGACTCTATTCCACTGTATAACCAGGGTCTCCGTATACATCCTCCTTTCCTAGTGGGTGGGCAGTGTAATATAACTTAATATATGATAATGTAATATATTCCATAAAATCTCTCAACTGCAAAATGATAGGCAATCTTTCAACTGTCCAACAGTACGTTATAGGACCTTCGTGAGCGGCATGTCAACATGACCACTGACTGGAAGGAATATTCATCCTCATTTCTTTGGCGTCGAAGTCGTCTGCTCAAATTATGTTGTTCTACATCTACACCCTATTTGGCTCTAAACCAGTCAGGTCCAATCAGATTGAGGCTTGTTGTGGTGGTGAAAGCCCCTGTTAGCTCAGCATGGAACAGCCTAGACCACTTCACCTGGCTCTATCCTCCCAACAATCTCCTCGGCTCAGTTCCATTGACAGCACCACAGACACTAGCAGAGTATCAGAGCTAGACGCTTACTCAGCTCCTCCCATCTCCTCCAAGCCCTGGTTGTCCTCAACCTTTGACCCAACACAGAAGCTGTTTCCATGATCCTGTTAGAATGATAGGCCTATTTCTGGCAGACACACATGTACTGTATGTGTGCATACACACATGTATACACACAGACATATGTGTGAGGGTCTTGCTGTATGCATAGTGCCAGCTCTGCTGTTTCAGCCACATAAACCTGTCTGGTCCCAGACCCAGCTGTAATGCCTCCCACAGCAGACTGTCTGTCTGTCCCTCAGGTCACCTTCACCACTGATGGAGACAAACTCCTTACAAAGTCATGGAGCCCAGCTGGGCCCACCTTAGATTGATTGA